>NC_041388.1:590714948-590736480 GCF_002162155.2 Triticum dicoccoides | reverse complement strand
GGGTCAATCAAAAAATGTAACATATGCAATGTGTGTGAAATAGAGTCCTGGATATAACATATATATAGAGGGGGCGATCCACGTGAAGAGAGTGGAGGTATCATCGGCTTGAGGTGTCCATAGAATCAAAGAGAGGGATGATGTGTGTGTGTGCGCGCGCGCGATCGATAAAGAGTGCCATCGAATTTGTGTGTGCCCGCGTCAAAGATATAGAGTGGCTGGCCTACTGGAACGTGAGATGGGACATGTGCAGTTTGTCTCTATGGCATGGATACCTACCTGCAGCGCTCGACTATCGGTGTGTGGTGGGGGAAGAGGGAGGCCCAATTAACTATAGAGGTACAATGGCTGGTATATGTGTGGAGGAGGAGAGAGGCCTACCTCATGTATTAAGGAGATCGATCTGCCTGATGTATTAAGGGAGATCGATCGACATCCATGCATATGTTTAGGAGAGGAATAAGGTTGGGAGAGAGACAAAGCTAGAGTATTGGAGGGGGTGGTAGTGGAGTTGCTTCTAACAAATGGTGGGATAGGCTTGCTAGACAAACAGAGGGCACACCCACAATATCAATAAGAGAGGAGATGGCTGCTTGTTGTCTGTGCACGTGCGTGTGAGAGACGGGTCAGGAGGCATGCACGAATGATGAGGGGGGACGATGTGGCTATGGTAAGCAGACGTAACTACATAGGAAGATCAATCACCCTTTGTTAGAGAAAGGAGAGACATAACTTGTGAGGTGCGTCGATCGATGGGGGGTAGTTAAAGTCGATCTAGGTATATGTTGGGAGATCGATCGGTATACATGAATGTGTGTGTTAGAAGAAAATGAGGCACGAGGAGAAGGATAGATAGAGAGGGATGCATGTAGGAGGTGGTACGAGAGGCATACTATATCGAAGGGGGGGAGTGTGCGATTACGAGAACGATGAAAAGAGTGGTGGGAGTGAGGCATGGACGGTGACAAGAGAAGAGGGGAAGCTTGTGTTTGTGCTAGGCACACCTGGCTAGAGAGGCATATCAATCGATATGTGGTGTAAAGAAGGAGCTGGGGGGCCTACACACACCGTGGGTGAACGACCTAAAGTGAAAAGACGAATTCGCGCGATGGAGCTAGAGAATGCTGAGGGAGGGTGAGAGGGATGCGGGCGTGTGCATGCACAAGAGAAAGTTAGCGCTAGCTACAAAGATAAGAGGGTTGTGTGGGTGTAAAAGACGAATAGATATCATATATACTTCATTATAAAAAGCGAAGTTAGATATTTGAAGAATTTATCATAGTCTTTCAAACCGACGCATGTGTGAATATATATAACGGTGATACACATGGTGTGGTTATGAACATGTAATACTACATTTAATATATTTTATCTCTACTCTTATAAAAAACGGAGTTGTTGATGATGGTGTGCCTGCCATCCTGCATTATAGGCCGTCCGATTTATATCTGGCGGATAGCAAGGACACTATGATGGTTGAAGTTGGCAACAATCATGATTGTAGATTCTTATTGAAATAGAGAAACGGATTCAGATTTAGTTCGAATTACAGCGGTAGTATAGACATTTGGAATGCACTCAAATGTTGGTATGAGTAGGTTACATGCATTATACAGCAAGTGAGAAAATTTAATCGGACATAACATGGATTCATACTCCCTCCTTCCATCTATATAGGGCGTAATGAGATTTTTAAGACCGCCTTTGACTATTGACAAGATTAATAGTACATGACATGCACAATGTGAAAATTATATCATTGAAAGAACCTTTCACAGACGAATTTAACGGTGTTCTTTGTGTAAGTTGCATGTCATATATCATTGCTCTAATATTTGGTCAAAGTTAGCATCGAAAAACGCATTAGGCCCTATATAGATGGAAGGAGGGAGTAGCTTTGAATAGCATTTGTATAGTAAAACGGGGCAAGACTCTCTCTTTGTGTGGTGTGAAAAGTTTTATTTTTTTCGTTTTCTTTTTGGTTGTGGGAAGTGCGGATTGATTTGGTACGTACAAGTACAATATTACTACACGTTAGGCTTGTCCCTAAAATTCAACCCGTGTCCTGTTATATCCCGAAAATTCAGATATCGTGCTCCCAAAACTGGCGCCTTCACAACCCGCGCCTTGCTATCCCGAAATTACAACGCGCGCGAAAACTCCTTCCAGCTGCTAAATCCCGACACGCGAAATCCCCCTTCTAACCCTGAGCCGAAAGGGCCGCTAGTTCAAATTGGTGGGGGGTCCTTTTGTAACACACCCTACATTCTGGACAAGCGCGTCCCTAAGTCATGCTTTAGCCCGTCCCATCGCCCCCTTTTCGCCATTCGAAATCCCAGGCCACCATAACCTCTCCGCTCCAGCCGCGAAACCCCACCCTCCTCCGTCCGCCACGTCACCATTACCCAATCGGAGCCTCTTCCCCGACGACATTGTCCACTGCAACAGCTCGACGTCCCTCGTCCACCTCCCTGGATGAGGAGCCGTCGTCCATCTCACCATCCCGCCGGTTCAGCCGCCCCGTCCTCCACCTCCAAGGAGCTGCTCTAACGATCGCCTCATCTATCGCGGCTTCTCCATCCCCACAGCGTCGCCTTAACCTGCTCCACCAGAACCACAACATCCTCACCGACTCCTCGGACGAAGCCGAGACCTACTCGGCGCCACCAAAGAGGTTGTACACTCATCGCATCGCACCTTCTCCTTAACTCGACCTCCCGGCACCGACGGTGCTCCATCCCGCACCCCATGGAGTGGCTACCTTGAAGCCGGCGCCGCGGGCAACATCTCCACGGCGGCTCTCCCCCAGTGCAAGGCCCCTTCGGCGGCGGCGTCCATACCAGCCGGATCTGCTGCTGCTGCTCCGGCTCTCGCCCGCTCGCCCGCGCTGCTGCTGCTACTCCAGCTCTCGTTCGATCGCTCGCTCGCCTATCTGCTGTTGCTGCTCTCCCCCTCGCTCGTGCTGCTGCTCTGCTCCGATTAAGCCACAGTTCAGTTGACTGAATCGACTTTTGGGTCAGTCGATTTTCAGGGGTTGGGGGGCTCGCCGGAGTTAAGGAAGAACCACCCGCGGCGGGGACGGGGGCTCGCTGGAGTTAAGGAAGAACCACCCGCAGCGGGGACGGGGGCTCGCCGGAGAGGTACCCCACTATCTATCTTAGGGTTCAGGGTGGGGGCGGGGGCCTAGAGTGTTGGGGAACGTTGCAGAAAATTAAAATTTTTCCTACGGTTTCACCAAGATCCATCTATGAGTTCATCTAAGCAACGAGTCAAGGGAGAGAGTTTGCATCTACATACCACTTGTAGATCACAAGCGGAAGCTAGCCAAGGGGATGGTGATGATGGAGTCGTACTCGAACGTGAATCGGATCACCGATGTCCAAGTGCTGAACGGACAGCACCTCCGCGTTCAACACACGTACGGGACGGGAGACGTCTCCTCCTTCTTGATCCAGCAAGGGGGAAGGAGAGGTTGAGGAAGATTGCTCCAACGGCAGCATGACGGCGTGGTGTAGTTGGTGCAGCAGTACTCCGACAGGGCTTCGCCAAGCATATACGGAGGAGGAGAGGTGTTGGGGAGGGGAGGGGCTGCGCCTTGGCTTGTGTTAAGCTCCCATGCGCCTCCCCACTATATATAGGGGTGGAGGGGCTGGTTTCTTGCCCTCCAAGTCCATTGGGGCGTTGGCCAAGGTGGGAGGAAAGAAATCCCATCATTTCCTTCCCCACCGATTGTTATCCCCCCTTTTTAGGGATCTTGATCTTATCCCTTCGGGATATGATCTTATTCCTTCTAAGGGGGGATCTTGGTGCGCCTTGACCAGGGGTGTGGGGCCTTTCCCCCACTACTCACGTTCATGTGGGTCCCCCCATGCAGGTGGGCCCCACTCCGGAACCTTCTAGAACCTTCCCGGTACAATACCGAAAAATCCCGAACATTTTCCGGTGGCCAAAATAGGACTTCCCATATATAAATCTTTACCTCCGGACCATTCCGGAACTCCTCGTGACGTCCGGGATCTCATCCGGAACTCTGAACAACATTCGGTAACCACATACAAACTTCCTTTATAACCCTAGCGTCATCGAACCTTAAGTGTGTAGACCCTACGGGTTCAGGAGACATGTAGACATGACCGAGACGTTCTCCGGTCAATAACCAACAGCGGGATCTGGATACCCATGTTGGCTCCCACATGCTTCTCGATGTTGTCATCGGATGAACCATGATGTCGAGGATTCGATCAAACCCTGTATACAATTCCCTTTGTCAATCGGTACGTTACTTGCCCAAGACTCGATCGTCGGTATCCCAATACCTTGTTCAGTCTCGTTACCGGCAAGTCACTTTACTCGTACCGTAATGCATGATCTCGTGGCCAACACTTTGGTCACCTTGAGCTCATTATGATGATGCATTACCGAGTGGGCCCAGAGATACCTCTCCGTCATACGAAGTGACAAATCCCAGTCTCGATCCGTGTCAACCCAACAGCTACTTTCGGAGATACCTGTAATGCACCTTTATAGTCACCTAGTTACGTTGTGACGTTTGATACACCCAAGGCACTCCTACGGTATCCGGGAGTTACACGATCTCATGGTCTAAGGAAGAGATACTTGACATTGGCAAAGCTCTAGCAAACGAACTAAACGACCTTTGTGCTATGCTTAGGATTGGGTCTTGTCCATCACATCATTCTCCTAATGATGTGATCCCGTTATCAACGACATCCAATGTCCATAGCCAGGAAATCATGACTATCTGTTGATCACAACGAGCTAGTCAACTAGAGGCTCACTAGGGACATATTGAGGTCTATGTATTAACACGTGTATTACGATTTCCGGATAATACAGTTATAGCATGAATAAAAGACAATTATCATGAACAATGAAATATAATAATACTTTTATTATTGCCTCTAGGGCATATTTCCAACAGTCTCCCACTTGCACTAGAGTCACCAATCTAGTTACATTGTGATGAATCGAACACCCATAGAGTTCTGGTGTTGATCATGTTTAGCTCGCGAGAGAGGTTTAGTCAACGGATCTGCGACATTCAGATCTGTATGTACTTTGCAAATTTCTATGTCTCCATCTTGAACATTTTCACGGATGGAGTTGAAACGACGCTTGATGTGCCTGGTCTTCTTGTGAAACCTGGGCTCCTTGGCAAGGGCAATAGCTCCAGTGTTGTCATAGAAGAGTTTGATAGGCCCCGACGCATTGGGTATGACTCCTAGGTCGGTGATGAACTCCTTCACCCAAATCGCTTCATGCGCTGCCTCCGAGGCTGCCATGTACTCCGCTTCACACGTAGATCCCGCCACGACGCTCTGCTTGCAGCTGCACCAGCTTACTGGTCCACCATTCAACATATACACGTATCCGGTTTGTGACTTAGAGTCATCCGGATCTGAGTCGAAGCTAGCGTCAATGTAACCCTTTACGACAAGCTCTTCGTCTCCTCCATAAACGAGAAACATGTCCTTTGTCCTTTTCAGGTACTTCAGGATATTCTTGACTGCTGTCCAGTGTTCCTTGCCGGGATTACTTTGGTATCTAGCTACCAAACTCACGGCAAGGTTTACATCAGGTCTGGTACACAACATGCCATACATACTAGATCCTATGGCTGAAGCATAGGGGATGACACTCATCTCTTCTTTATCTTTTGCCGTGGTCGGTGACTGAGCCGAGCTCAATCTCACACCTTGTAACATAGGCAAGAACCCCTTCTTGGACTGATCCATTTTGAACCTCTTCAAAATCTTATCAAGGTATGTGCTTTGTGAAAGACCTATGAGGCGTCTCGATCTATCTCTATAGACCTTGATGCCTAATATGTAAGCAGCTTCTCCAAGGTCCTTCATTGAAAAACACTTATTCAAGTAGGCCTTAATGCTGTCCAGAAATTCTATATTATTTCCCATCAAGAGTATGTCATCTACATATAATATGAGAAATGCTACAGAGCTCCCACTCACTTTCTTGTAAACGCAGGCTTCTCCATAAGTCTGCATAAACCCAAACGCTTTGATCATCTCATCAAAGCGAATATTCCAACTCCGAGATGCTTGCACCAGCCCATAAATGGATCGCTGGAGCTTGCATACTTTGTTAGCGTTCTTAGGATCGACAAAACCTTCCGGCTGCATCATATACAGTTCTTCCTTAAGATGCCCGTTAAGGAATGTTGTTTTGACGTCCATCTGCTATCTCATAATCATAGTATGCGGCAATTGCTAACATGATTCGGATGGACTTTAGCTTCGCTACGGGAGAGAATGTCTCGTCGTAGTCAATCCCTTGAACCTGTTGATAACCCTTAGCGACAAGTCGAGCTTTATAGATGGTGACATTACCATCCGCGTCTGTCTTCTTCTTAAAGATCCATTTGTTTTCTATCGCTCGCCGATCATCGGGCAAGTCTGTCAAAGTCCATACTTTGTTTTCATACATGGATTCTATCTCGGATTTCATGGCTTCAAGCCATTTGTTGGAATCTGGGCCCGCCATCGCTTCTTCATAGTTCGAAGGTTCACCGTTGTCTAACAACATGATTTCCAGGACGGGGTTGCCGTACCACTCTGGTGTGGAACGTGTCCTTGTGGACCTACGAAGTTCAGTAGCAACTTGATCCGAAGTACCTTGATCATCATCATTGGTTTCCTCTTCAGTTGGTGTGGGCATCACAGGAACATTTTCCTGAGCTGCACCACTTTCCCGTTCGAGAGGTAGTACTTCATCGAGTTCTACTTTCCTCCCACTTACTTCTTTCGAGAGAAACTCTTTTTCTAGAAAGCATCCGTTCTTGGCAACAAAGATTTTAACCCTCGGATCTTAAGTAGAAGGTATACCCGACAGTTTCCTTAGGGTATCCTATGAAGACGCATTTTTCCGACTTGGGTTCGAGCTTTTCAGGTTGAAGTTTCTTGACATAAGCATCGCATCCCCAAACTTTTAGAAATGACAGCTTAGGTTTCTTCCCAAACCATAATTCATACGGTGTCGTCTCAACGGATTTAGACGGTGCCCTATTTAAAGTGAATGTAGCTGTCTCTAGAGCGTATCCCCAAAATGATAGCGGTAAATCAGTAAGAGACATCATAGACCGCACCATATCCAATAGAGTGCGATTACGACGTTCGGACACACCGTTTCGCTGAGGTGTTCCAGGCGGCGTGAGTTGTGAAATGATTCCACATTTCCTTAAGTGTGTGCCAAAATCATGACTTAAATATTCTCCTCCACGATCTGATTGTAGGCACTTTATCTTTCGGTCACGTTGATTCTCCACCTCATTCTGAAATTCCTTGAACTTTTCAAAGGTCTCAGACTTGTGTTTCATTAAGTAGACATACCCATATCTACTTAAGTCATCAGTGAGAGTGAGAACATAACGATATCCTCCGCGAGCCTCAACGCTCATTGGACCGCACACATCGGTATGTATGATTTCCAATAAGTTGGTTGCTCGCTCCATTGTTCCGGAGAACGGAGTCTTGGTCATCTTGCCCATGAGGCATGGTTCGCACGTGTCAAACGATTCATAATCAAGAGACTCTAAAAGTCCATCGGCATGGAGCTTCTTCATGCGCTTGACACCAAGGTGACCAAGGCGGCAGTGCCACAAGTATGTGGGACTATCGTTATCAACTTTACATCTTTTGGCATCTACACTATGAACATGTGTAATATTACGCTCGAGATTCATTAAGAATAAACCATTGACCATCGAAGCATGACCATAAAACATATCTCTCATATAAATCGAACAACCATTATTCTCAGACTTAAATGAGTAGCCATCTCGTATTAAACGAGATCCAGATACAATGTTCATGCTCAAACTTGGCACTAAATAACAATTATTAAGGTTCAAAACTAATCCCGTAGGTAAATGTAGAGGCAGCATGCCGATGGCGATCACATCGACTCTGGAACCATTCCCGACGCGCATCGTCACCTCGTCCTTCGCCAGTCTCCGTTTATTCCGCAGCTCCTGCTGTGAGTTACAAATATGAGCAACGGCACCGGTATCAAATACCCAGGAGTTACTACGAGTACTGGTAAGGTACACATCAATTACATGTATATCAAATATACCTTTGGTTTTGCCGGCCTTCTTATCTACTAAGTATTTGGGGCAGTTCCGCTTCTAGTGACCCTTCCCCTTGCAATAAAAGCACTCAGTCTCAGGCTTAGGTCCATTCTTTGACTTCTTCCCGGTAACTGGCTTACCAGGCGCGGCAACCTCCTTGCCGTCCTTCTTGAAGTTCTTCTTACCCTTGCCCTTCTTGAACTTAGTGGTCTTATTGACCATCAACACTTGATGTTCTTTCTTGATTTCAGCCTCTGCTGACTTCAGCATCGAGAACACTTCAGGAATGGTCTTTTCCATCCCCTGCATGTTGTAGTTCATCACAAAGCTCTTGTAGCTTGGTGGGAGCGACTGGAGGATTCTGTCAATGACCGCCTCATCTGGGAGGTTAATGTTCAGCTGGGTCATACGGTTGTGCAACCCAGACATCTTCAGGATGTGCTCACTGACAGAACTGTTTTCCTCCGTCTTACAACTATAGAACTTGTCGGAGACATCATATCTCTCGACCCGGGCATGAGCTTGGAAAACTAGTTTCAGCTCTTCGAACATCTCATATGCTCCGTGATGCTCAAAACGTTTTTGGAGCCCCGGTTCTAAGCTGTAAAGCATGCCGCACTGAACGAGGGAGTAATCATCAGCGCGAGTTTGCCAAGCATTCATAATGTCTTGGTTCTCTGGGACGGGAGCGTCACCTAGCGGTCCTTCTAGGACATATTGTTTCCTGGCAGCTATGAGGATGATCCTCAGGTTCCGAACCCAGTCTGTATAGTTGCTGCCATCATCTTTCAGCTTGGTTTTCTCTAGGAACGCGTTGAAGTTCATGTTGACATGAGCGTTGGCCATTTGATCTACAAGACATATTTGCAAAGGTTTTAGACTAAGTTCATGATAATTAAGTTCTAATCAAATTATGAACTCCCACTCAGATTAGACATCCCTTTAGTCATCTAAGTGTTACACGATCCGAGTCGACTAGGCCGTGTCCGATCATCACGTGAGACGGACTAGTCATCGTCGGTGAACATTCTCATGTTGATCGTATCTTCCATACGACCCGTGTTCGACCTTTCGGTCTCCGTGTTCCGAGGCCATGTCTGCACATGCTAGGCTCGTCAAGTTAACCCTAAGTGTTTTCGCTGTGTAAAACTGTCTTACACCCGTTGTATGTGAACATAAGAATCCATCACACCCGATCATCACGTGGTGCTTAGAAGCGACGAACTGTAGCAACGGTGCACAGTTAGGGGAGAACACTTCTTGAAATTTTTGTAAGGGATCATCTTATTTACTACCGTCGTCCTAAGTAAACAAGATGCATAAACATAATAAACATCACATGCAATTATATAGTTGTGACATGATATGGCCAATATCATATAGCTCCATTGATCTTCATCTTCGGGGCTCCATGATCATCTTGTCACCGGCTTGACACCATGATCTCCATCATCATGATCTCCATCATCGTGTCTTCATGAAGTTGTCACGCCAACGACTACTTCTACTTCTATGGCTAACGCATTTAGCAATAAAGTAAAGTGAGTTACATGGCGTTCTTCAATGACACGCAGGTCATACAAAAAATAAAGACAACTCCTATGGCTCCTGCCGGTTGTCATACTCATCGACATGCAAGTCGTGAATCCTATTACAAAGAACATGATCTCATACATCACAATTCATCATTCATCACAACTTCTGGCCATATCACATCACATGATCAATCGCTGCAAAAACAAGTTAGACGTCCTCTAATTGTTGTTGCATCTTTTACGTGGCTGCAATTGGGTTCTAGCAAGAACGTTTTCTTACCTACGAATAACCACAACGTGATTTTTTCAACTTCTATTTACCCTTCATAAGGGCCCTTTTCATCGAATCCGCTCCAACTAAAGTGGGAGAGACAGACACCCGCCAGCCACCTTATGCAACTAGTGCATGTCAGTCGGTGGAACCGGTCTCACGTAAGCGTACGTGTAAGGTTGGTCCGGGCCGCTTCATCCCACAATACCGCCGAAGCAAGAAAAGACTAGTGGAGGCAAGTAAGATGACAAAATCCACGCCCACAACAAAATTGTGTTCTACTCGTGCAAAGAGAACTACGCATAGACCTAGCTCATGATGCCACTGTTGGGGAACGTTGCAGAAAATTAAAATTTTTCCTACGGTTTCACCAAGATCCATCTATGAGTTCATCTAAGCAACGAGTCAAGGGAGAGAGTTTGCATCTACATACCACTTGTAGATCACGAGCGGAAGCTAGCCAAGGGGATGGTGATGATGGAGTCGTACTCGAACGTGATTCGGATCACCGATGTCCAAGTGCTGAACGGACAGCACCTCCGCGTTCAACACACGTATGGGACGGGAGACGTCTCCTCCTTCTTGATCCAGCAAGGGGGAAGGAGAGGTTGAGGAAGATTGATCCAACGGCAGCACGACGGCGTGGTGTAGTTGGTGCAGCAGTACTCCGACAGGGCTTCGCCAAGCATATACGGAGGAGGAGAGGTGTTGGGGAGGGGAGGGGCTGCGCCTTGGCTTGTGTTAAGCTCCCATGCGCCTCCCCACTATATATAGGGGTGGAGGGGCTGGTTTCTTGCCCTCCAAGTCCATTGGGGCGTTGGCCAAGGTGGGAGGAAAGAAATCCCATCATTTCCTTCCCCACCGATTGTTATCCCCCCTTTTTAGGGATCTTGATCTTATCCCTTCGGGATATGATCTTATTCCTTCTAAGGGGGGATCTTGGTGCGCCTTGACCAGGGGTGTGGGGCCTTTCCCCCACTACTCACGTTCATGTGGGTCCCCCCATGCAGGTGGGCCCCACTCCGGAACCTTCTAGAACCTTCCCGGTACAATACCAAAAAATCCCGAACATTTTCCGGTGGCCAAAATAGGACTTCCCATATATAAATCTTTACCTCCGGACCATTCCGGAACTCCTCGTGACGTCCGGGATCTCATCCGGGACTCCGAACAACATTCGGTAACCACATACAAACTTCCTTTATAACCCTAGCGTCATCGAACCTTAAGTGTGTAGACCCTACGGGTTCGGGAGACATGTAGACATGACCGAGACGTTCTCCGGTCAATAACCAACAGCGGGATCTGGATACCCATGTTGGCTCCCACATGCTTCTCGATGTTGTCATCGGATGAACCACGATGTCGAGGATTCGATCAAACCCTGTATACAATTCCCTTTGTCAATCGGTACGTTACTTGCCCGAGACTCGATCGTCGGTATCCCAATACCTTGTTCAGTCTCGTTACCGGCCAGTCACTTTACTCGTACCGTAATGCATGATCTCGTGGCCAACACTTTGGTCACCTTGAGCTCATTATGATGATGCATTACCGAGTGGGCCCAGAGATACCTCTCCGTCATACGGAGTGACAAATCCCAGTCTCGATCCGTGTCAATCCAACAGCTACTTTCGGAGATACCTGTAATGCACCTTTATAGTCACCCAGTTACGTTGTGACGTTTGATACACCCAAGGCACTCCTACGGTATCCGGGAGTTACACGATCTCATGGTCTAAGGAAGAGATACTTGACATTGGCAAAGCTCTAGCAAACGAACTAAACGACCTTTGTGCTATGCTTAGGATTGGGTCTTGTCCATCACATCATTCTCCTAATGATGTGATCCCGTTATCAACGACATCCAATGTCCATAGCCAGGAAATCATGACTATCTGTTGATCACAACGAGCTAGTCAACTAGAGGCTCACTAGGGACATATTGAGGTCTATGTATTCACACGTGTATTACGATTTCCGGATAATACAGTTATAGCATGAATAAAAGACAATTATCATGAACAATGAAATATAATAATACTTTTATTATTGCCTCTAGGGCATATTTCCAACATAGAGGGCTGGCCGGGGCGGCGGTGGCGAGTTGTTTCGGGGCGGCGAGGCGGCGCTGGGGCCGGCGGTTCGGCCGGTGGTGGCTGGTGGCTCAGGGGGGTGCAGGTTGAAGATGAACTGCAGGCCCTTCCTAAACTACATGTCAAGTGCCTCTCTGCTACCATTGCGTTCAGTTTCGACAGTAGCATTCAAATTCCACAGTAAATTTCAATTTCGACAGTTAAGTTCAGAGTCAACAGTTTTCACCTCATCTGTTGTAGTCAGGTGGTTTTTGGTGATGTTAATTTTACATCATCTATTGGAGATGCTATTAGAATCCCACTTGAGATTGACGATGTCTGTCTTGTGCTACTTCATCCTTGACGTCTTACGGCTCACCGGAGCTGCTCCAATGACAGAACGATCCATCACAACAGAGCAGTGCCCTGGAAGCCGTCTACAGATTCCTCAGATCTTCCTCTACACCTCCGACAGCCACCTCTGCCTCAACTGCTTCAGCGACCAACCCAATGATGCTGAGGTCGACACGGCTACGGCAAAGAGGTTGTACACTTGTTGCATCACTTATTACTATACATTCACGTCAATCCATTAGGGCTATTTTGGTTCAACGGAAAAACGTCGATCCACTGGTTGTTACCAGCACTCTAAATTTTTGCATGCTCTCCTTAGATAATCTCACCATATTTTTTTCGTATGCATGTCAGATATTGTACACAGTCATGTTGAACATGTAGAGAAAAGGAGAAGAGTTTTGCGCGGCAATACAATGTCATGCAGACATCGCTCCATGGTGGGTTCAATGGCAAACCCTCCCCACCCCTCTCCAGATTGTAATCCAGAGGAAGATATCTATTCTGAGGGGGATTCAGACGCCGCTGACCACTCCTATTTACCCCCCAAGGTGTTTGCTCCACCTTGGCATGATGATGTTAGTCATATCATGCATATGTTGCCTTGCAGTGCCTACTTTTGACATCATATATGTCATCTGCTTAGTTTAGACATGTTCTGTAATGCCACATGTTTAGTTTCTATATCATATATGGGAATTATGTAGTCTGGTGTCTTTTAGCCAGCGATAATATATGTGAAATGTGCAATGCCATCCTGTTTAACCAGGCATCATATATTTGAATGATAACTTTCCCATCCTTTTATTCATTACATTTCCATTTGTCGACAATGTTTGTACATTAAACTACTCTTCCTGTGAATCAGCCATTTGGGTGGGAGATGGAAAAATCTGGAGTGAAAACAAGGCCTTCAGAGCAGACAGCGCTACCTATCGAAGCAGATCTCTTGTTGGGTCCCGATAGCTCCTCAAAGATGGATTCGGAGACAGATGACCAGTCCTATTCCCCCACTGAGGTGTATGCTCTAACTTGGCACGGTTATACTGCTCATATCATGCATACAGTGTCTTGCATTGCATAGTTTAGACATCATATACACAATATTCAACACCATGTTCTTAGTTCAGACATCATATCGAATGCCCTCTGTTTAGCATATAAATCACATATGTGAATTAAATGATGCGATCCTGATTACTTAGATAACATGTAGGTGAATTATGTCATGCGATCCTGTTTAGTTATTCTTCATATCTTTTAATTATGTTATGCTATGCTATCTAGTTTAGATAGAAATCATATATGTGAAATTATGTCATGCTATCCGTTTTAGTTAGACAATATACATATCAACTATTTCATGCCCTCTTTTTTCCACGCTATCTATTGCATCTGTCTCTCATACAATGCCTGTACATTTAACTATGTTTCCTATTTATCAGCCATTTGAATTGGAGCAGGTGATGCCAGTATCTAGTGGACTAAAAACACGTTCTTCAAATAAAACAGTGCTACCACACATAACCCAAACTCTCGCAGATTGTACCCCTACTGCGATGGACAGAGAACTAGCTTCACTCAATCTAACCCCAACCCCAGCCGATAGTAACCCAGTTCCTGTTGACACAGCACCATCTCCACCACAGAGCTCCCAAACAAGAGCAGTTAGTAAGGCAGCTCCAGTGCCCAAAGGGCCAGTACTATCACGGCGAACCCCAACTCCACCAGTTAATACGCCTATTCCTGTGGATGAATCACAACCAGCTAGTCGTAGTTTAGCATCTATCACATTTGATGTTGTTAAATCATATGTGCGTATCTTCCCATCTTGGAAATATTATACTGAAGATGAAGGAAAATGCCAGTTGCAGGTGTTTGTCCAGGAGTTATGTGTAAGTAATGTTATTCATGGCAATTACTTTGCTTCGTCCCATACACCCTACCTCCATGATGGTTATAATACAGAAAATTTTCCCATTTTTCTCTATAGAGAATGACCAATTTGGAAACTCGGGATGAGGTAACCTGTGCTAATACCTCTGCTATCTTCAAGAATGCTTGGTGGCAGTATCGAAATTACCTGAAGAAAACGTACTTCACCGGCAAAGAAACTCATCAAATTCCCTTACGTTCTCCTGAGACACATTTACTGGACGATGACTGGGGACGCCTTGTTCTGTACTGGTCCCGAACCAAGAATGTGGTAAGGTCTATGAGCTCATTTTCTATTTTTAAGTATTATATTCTTGCTTCTTACTGTACTCTGTTCATGTAGAACAAGTGCCTAAACCTAAAGAACAACTGTTCTAATTTAAGATTCCAACTATCATAGTTCAAAAAAGTGCTAGGCGTTAATTGTGTGTTTTGCCACCGCCTTGCGCTTTACTGACCAAAGCACATGCTTATGCGCAGTTATGCACAGATTATGTGTAGTTATGTGCAATGCGTTTTGCCAACGCCTAGAGCCTAGGCGCGCTTAAGCGCTCGCTTAGGCGTGCCTTTTTTAACTATGATTGCTTTGCTCTTGTATCACTGTATTTACTCATACAAACTTATTTTTAAATTGAAGGATCCAATCGAAACTCCAATGGCACAGCAGGTATGTTCACGCATGTTTTTTTAACAGGTTTGCTCTTATTAATAGCTCTGTTGATTTCAATTTCAATTGTGTATACAGTTGACTTTCATATCATGCACATTACTAGCATCACAACAGAGCCAATAGTGTTGTTGTACATGTAGACCCGTGGTACCCATCTGAAATCTTGTTGCGTCATGTAGTTTCCCACGCTTTGTATTCTTTCACTGCTGCTTTGTCTTGAACTGATATGATTTGAACCGTGTCTCTATTTTGATTTGGCAAGACAATGCAGTGACCATAGGACATAGATATATGTTTGTTTGATGCTTTTATTATGTACTATTACTTGGCAATAGAAGACTTGGTAGTTTAATCCTGCCCACCTTACTAATGAACTGGTTCACCGAAATGAGTTTCATATACTAGTACATGCTAAACTTGTTATGTGTCTGCTTGTTTCTTCTTTTAGAATGCTGACAGAATATTGGGGAAGAGTGCCTTATTAAGCAATGGTAAAGGAAGTAATGCAGATAAGGTTCAGGGTAGTGACACATCCTTGTTGGTCTCCAACAAAGCTGATAAAACAGCTAAGGAAGACTATCTTGAAGACAGCGAGACAACCCCAAAGTCCTGTCTTGGTTTAGTGTTCGAGTTACTAGCCACTACCTCTTGCACAAGCTATTCAAACTCACTGTGTGAATTAGTTCGGTTTCTTGAGTCTCAACTACAAGCTAAAAGACATCGATCAGCTGTGCTGCGACAAGAAGTGGAAGGACTGCGGAAGTCCCTGGAGCATTCAGGTGCATACTTTCTGGTGCAACAGCAAGCGTTGGAGGATTTTAGCGCCAAACAGGACAAAGCTAATCAGCTTGCTAAGCTTATTGCCAGCATGGTGGATACCTAGGATAACGTTTCTTGAGCTCTTCTGAAGTTGTTTCAGTTATGCTCTTGTTTTGCTGCTGCGTTTATTTGCACTGGTGGCCAATTTTGATGGCCAGTGTATGTAATGTGCTGCTTTGTTCCCTATATTTGCACTGGTGGCGAACTTTGATGCCCAGTGGATGTAATATGTGTAATAGCGGTAATAGGCTAGCGTTAATTTCTTGCTTATTTATTTCCTTATTGTCTTGTTTAGTTGTTTGCTTGTAGTCACTCCAGTTTTTTTCTGTTTTTTTCTAGTGGCCACAATAGCCTATTTTTGGTAACTAGGCCAAAATAATCATGGCAACACACAGACTATTGTAACCATGGGCCTCCTGCAGGCCGTATGATCCATGGGTCTTCGTCCGGCCGTAGGATCCATCGGCCTTCTATACGGGCCTTAGGGTCCATGGGCCTTCTATGGGCCGTAGGGTCCATGGGCCTTCTACGGGTTGTAAGATCCATGGGCCTTCTACGGGCCGTACTATCCATGGGCCTCATACAGGCCGTAGGATCCATGGGGCTTCTACGGGGCGTATCATCATTTCGCCAATCATGAGCCGTACTATTCGTGGACCGTAACGTGCTGTTAATAGGTTGTATTTGATAACTCTATGAAAACAGCCCAACGGGTTTTTTTGACATGAAAACGGCCCAACGTATTAACGGTCTGCAAACGGGCCGAGTGTAACGACGGGCTGAATTTGGCCCACAAGCAGAAAATGACAGTAACGGGTCGTATGTAACCGAATGCTGCAAATGAGCCCAAGAATCAATGGGCCCTGAGAAGGCCGAAAGATAACTTGGGCTGGAAACGGCCCAATGGAATAATGGGTCGTTAATGGGTATAAAGTGATACACTGTTCATTACGAGCCAGTTTCACCACGGGCCATTAATGGGCCAAGAGTTACAAAGGTCTTCATATGGGCCGAAAGAAGTCATGGTCCACACATGGGCCGGAAGTTAAAACAGGCTGAATCATATTGGACGGCCCAGATGATGCTACTGGGCCTAATTCGGATAGGGCGTAATAGGCCCTGGGTTAGCAGGCTGTAAATGGGCTATATGCGAACAGGCCGTTAACAGGCTTTCCGTGGGCCGGCCCGCCACCTTTTGACCAAGTCAAACAGGCTGGCCTTTTCACAGGAATGGGCCTCTATTGGGTCGTGCCACGTGTTGCCATATCATAGGCGCCTTCGGTCCAATGAGCGGATGACATCTGTCCCAACGGTGAGTCGACACGTGTTTCCTCCAGCCAATGATGATTTTACACGTGGAAAATCCCCATTGGTCGGGGCTGTTAACGGGTTATCGGATCCAAAACCTGACCTGGTAGCTTAACGGCGTTCCGTTACGATGGATGCCACGTGTCGGTCACCCTTGACGAAAGCACTTTTGTGACGCGCGATTTATCATCATGGAAATGGACACTTCCGTGATGATAATTTTGGCAATGTCATGGAACACTTCTACGACACCACAGGTATGACTATCTTGATTCTGTCATAAAATCGTCATGGATGTACATGCATGACAAAAAATGCGACCTACTGTGACAAACACGTATCATCACGGAAGTGTATTTTTTGTAGTGCCCCTTGCTGGATCAAGAAGGAGGAGACGTCCCCGGGCTGTACGTGTGTTGAATGCGGAGGCGCCGTCCGTTCGGCGCTTGATCGGATCTTCAGCGATTTGAATCGCCGCGAGTATGACTCCATCAACCGCGTTCTTGTAACGCTTTCACTTAGCGATCTTCAAGGGTATGAATATGCACTCCCTCTCTCTCGTTGCTAGAATCTCCTAGATTGATCTTGGTGACACGTAGGAAATTTTGAATTATTACTACGTTACCCAACAAAAGGAGGGGGCGAACCCCCCCCCCCTTTTCTTTTCCAATTCGTCCGGCTTCCATAGGGAGGGTGCCACCCCTTGTGGGCTGGTGTGCTCCCCGCTCATGGCCCATATGGCCCATATCTTTCCCCCGGGGTTTTTGGTAACCCCCCCCCCTCGGTATTCCGATAAATACCTGATACAATTCGGAACACTTCCGGTGTCCGAATACTATCATACTATATATCTATATTTACCTCTCAACCATTTAGAGACTCCTCGTCATGTCTGTGATCTCATCCAGGACTCCGAACAACATTTGATCACCAAATCACATAACTCATATAATACTAAATCGTCATCGAACGTTAAGCGTGCGGACCCTACGGGTTCGAGAACAATGTAGACATGACCGAGATACCTCTCCAGTCAACAACCAATAACGGAACCTGGATGATCATATTGGCTCCTACATATTCTATGAAGATCTTTATCGGTCGAACCATTATGACAATATACGTTATTCCCTTTGTCATCGGTATGTTACTTGCCCGAGATTTGATCGTCGGTATCTTCATACCTAGTTCAATCTCGTTACCGGCAAGTCTCGTTGCATAATACATCATCCCGCAACTAACTCATTAGTCACTTTGCTTGCAAGACTTCTTATGATGTGCATTACTGAGAGGCCCCAGAGATACTTCTCCGATACTCGGAGTGACAAATCCTAATCTCGATCTATGCCAACCCAACAAACACCTTAGAAGATACCTGTGTGCATCTTTATAATCACCCAGTTACGTTGTGACATTTGATAGCACACAAGGTATTTCTCCGGTATCCGGGAGTTGCATAATCTCATAGTCGAAGGAATATGTACTTGACATGAAGAAAGCAATAGCAATAAAACTGAACGATCAATATGCTAAGCTAACGGATGGGTCATGTCCCTCACATCATTCTCCTAATGATGTTATCCCGTTATCAAATGACAACTCATGTCCATGGTTAGGAAACCTTAACCATCTTTAATCAATGAGCTAGTCAAGTAGAGGCTCACTAGGGACAAATTGTTTGTCTATGTATTCACACATGTGTTTAGGTTTCCGATCAATACAATTCTAGCATGAATAATAAACATTTATCATGAATAAGGAAATATAAAATAACAACTTTATTATTGCCTCTAGGGCATATATCCTTCAGTGTTACGCTTCTCCACTCTTTGTGCGATGTGCCCATCCCCCCGCCAAACCAAAAGGGGCTCATGGCCCCATAGGCGACTGTGGTTTCCCACGACAGGAGGTGATAAAGAGTTCACTGTAAAAGGTTACGTTGATGCAAGCTTTGACACCGATCCAGATGACTCTGAGTCTCAATCTGGATACGTATTGAACGTGGGAGCAATTAGTTAGAGTAGCTCCATGCAGAGCATTGTAGACATAGATATTTGCAAAGTATGCACGGATCTGAATGTTGCAGACCCGTTGACTAAAACCTCTCTCACAAGCAAAACATGATCACACCTTAGAACTCATTGGGTGTTAATCACATGGCAATGTGAACTAGATTATTGACTCTTGTGCAAGTGGAGACTGTTGGAATATGCCCTGAAGGCAATAATAAATTGGTTATTATCATATTTACTTATTCATGATAAAGTTTTATTATTCATGCTAGAATTATATTGACCAAAAACTTAAACACATGTGTGAATACATAAAAAATACTAAGTTCCTAGTGAGCCTCTACTAGACTAGCTCGTTGATCAAAAGGTGGTTAAGGTTTCCTAACCATAGAAATGTGTTGTCACTTGATAACGGGATAACATCATTAGGAGAATGATGTGATGGACAAGACCCATTCGTTAGCATAGCATATGATCGTTCAGTTTTTGTTATTGCTTTCTTAATGTCAAATACATGTTCCTTCGACCATCAGATCATGCAACTCCCAGATACCGGGGGAATAGCTTGTGTGCTATCAAACGTCACTTCGTAACTGGGTGATCATAAAGGTGCTCTACAGGTATCTCCGAAGGTGTCTGTTGAGTTGGCGTGAATCGAGATTGGGATTTGTCACTCCGTATGACGGAGAGGTATCTCTGGGCCTTCTCGGTAATACATCATCACAAGAAGCTTGCAAGAAAAGTGACTAAGGAGTTAGTTACAAGATGATTTATTACGGAAAGAGTAAAGAGACTTACTGGTAACGAGATTGAACGATCGAATCTCGGTCCAATAACATACCGACGGACAAAGGGAACTAAGTATGTTGACATAAAGGTTCGACCAATAAAGATCTTCGTAGAATATGTAGGAACCAATATGGGCATCCAGGTTCCGCTATTAGTTATTGACCGGAGAAGCATCTCGGTCATGTCTACATCATTCTCGAACCCATAGGGTCCGCCCACTTAACGTTCGTTGACAATATAGTATTATATGAGTTATGATGTTGGTTACCGAATGTTGTTCGGAGTCCTGGATGGGATCACGGACATGACAAGGAGCTCCGGAATGACCCGAAGGTAAAGATTGATATATAGGATGATATGGTTGGGCCAAGGGCTAAGGCCCACGAGGCCTTACGATAGTGCACAAAGGGGTTTCTCGAAGGGTGGGCGCTAGACGCCAAGGTTCTTGGCGTCTACCCCCTCGGTGAGACGCCATAGTCCGTGGCATTTACATAAACGCCAGGAACCGTGGCGTTTGGCCCTGGAGTCCAAGAAGGACTCTTCTTTGCATTCCAAACCGACTTTAGGGAGGCCTTCTCCCCAAGTAACGACCACAGGGCTCAACATATAAATAGAGGAGCAGGGCTAGCCCCTAGAACAGAAGTTTTTGAGCCTCTTCTAGTTGGTCCTAGTTGACTAATTAGAGCTAGCCCTAGCTACCTCTAATCCTCATAATTAGAAGCCCGGTGTGGTTCTAATCTCCTCCCTCTAGTTTAGCACCACCGTCACCGCGTCGTCGTGCTGCCGGAACTCATCTACTACTTCGCCTCTCTTGCTGGATCGAGAAGGCGAGGACGTCATCGAGTTGAATGTGTGCTGCATGCGGAGGTGCCATATGTTTGGTATTTGATCAGGACGGATCGTGAAGGTTTACGACTACATTAACCGCGTTGATAAACGCTTCCACTTAGCAATCTACAAGGGTATATAGGTGCTCTCCCCCTCTCGTAGCTATGCATCTCCATGGATAGATCTTGCACGTGCGTAGAATTTTTTTGTTTTCCATGCAATGTTTCCCAACAGGAATGGCCACTACAAGGACCAACATCGACGACAGAGCACACCACTGCCAACTACTACCTCGCCAGAGAGAGCCCCTGCCTAGGCCCGTCAGTGCAGTGGCCAACATGGCCGGAACTGCAACACGAAAGGCAGATCACCATCGCCGACACATGCTCGTGTGGGGCGTAGCCTCCACTAAATCAGGAGCGCACAACCGCAAGATCGCTGGAACGCCTCCCGACTGAAGCACTATGCCCGTCCCGAGCATGCTCGCCGTCGCACCTCCCAACGGGAAGCCGCACATAGGCACGTCTAATTCAGATTCTGGCAAAGCATCCTCCGCGTCTCCACCTACGCGCCACACAGACTAACCAAAATGCGTCGCCCCGCTGCCACCCACCGCGAGGGCTTTGCTCAGCGGCACACAGGTAGGGGTGTGGGAAGGATGCGAGGGCGTTGGTGTTGAGGCGCCCATCCAATTTTTACGAGCATCTATGTGAATGATATATAGCAGCAACAAAGCCAGGAGCCACGTGGCCGGGCACCTTCGGCTAATGAGCAGCGCTCGGGAGGAGAATTTTGGGACGGGGCTAGGCCAGACTGGCGGAAGCTCCAG
>NC_041388.1:590684568-590714736 GCF_002162155.2 Triticum dicoccoides | reverse complement strand
ACGGTGGAGGGGATGGGGCAGCTGTGCACGAGAGCACCGGCGGTGCCGACCACCACGAGGGGCTTTGCCCCTACTACCTCAGTCGGTGGCGGCGAGGAGAGATGAGGCGGAGGGGAGCTAGAGAAGGAGCGGCGGCACTGCCACACATGTCGCCCTCTAGGGCGACACGAGGGCTAGGTCTCATGTTATTATAGGATAAACAACGACGTTAAGTATCAAAGATCAGCAACACATGAACAGGTGGCGTAGTATGCAAGAGAGTTGATGAGGGCGACGTGGGGTCTAGGGCCAAGTTTTAGGTTATAGGATAGACAATTGATGTTAAGTATCTAAGATCAGCAAGACGTGAACAAGCAGCGTACTATGCAATGATGCAGGAGAGATTTTTCTAATTTTTTTGGGTGTGAATAATGCAAGAGAGATGATGATATTTTCCATGAAAGCATATGTGCATGTCGTCATTCCTAGAGACACTCAAACCGTTAGTTTGTCACGAGGGATTATGAAAGCATATGTGCTCATACAAGATCTTCGATTTTAAAAAGTCCCAGATCGTCAGGGTTGACTACCCTACTTCCAATACATCAGTTCCATTTTATTTTACTTTTGCGGGTGAAATACAGCAAATCCATTCCCTCGAGTTGTTTCATGATTCCACGCTACTTGTTTCCCTCCTAATTCGAAAATATATCTCTGAATTACTGTAGCAATGTCATAATCAAATAATATGTCACTGCAGAAAATACAAACCGGGTCACCACTCACGAGTGAGCTGCCTCTTTCTGAGGTCATCTGATAAGAACTTGACTATTCCACACATCTCAGTGAGAGGCAAGAAATGGCCTAAAAGCTTTTTTCCTAAAAGGTGCGGCTCCATAAAGCTAATCTGTAAACATCATCCTATCGCCGTGGGAAAATTATTACGGTTGATTGTTGAAAAAAAAACATGGATGTGTAGTAAAGAAAACACTAACGACAAAAAAAATCCCATCATCGAGGAAAAAACAGAAGAAAATGAAAAGCCAAATAGTTACAGCTTGATAAAAAAAACACTAAGCATATGGAAGTACCATGATTAACGATAGGAACTGCAAGGGGTTGTGCCTACGATTATGTTTACCCTAGTAGTTTGCTTCCCCAATAGCAGCTCATCGAGAGCCAACGTCATGGTGTCCCTCATGCTTCCGCCCGCGTGCTTCTTCGCCTTGTGGTCAAATTAAGCAAGTATATAAAAATGATGTAGACGGCTTATAAAATATTGGAGAAGAGAGAAGAGGAGAGAGAAGATACGTAGGCTGTAGATTTACAATCAGCTGCCACCATATAATTAATCATTAGAGGATAATATGTTTTTGATCCCTTAAGTTTACGAAAAGTAGACATTTCGTCACTAGTCTTTTTTTGTCGACATTTCATCCCTTACGTTTCGAAATCAGGTATATTTCGTCCAAAACCAGAAAATGAAGCGGTATTGGAGTGAAGCCTCCCCGGTTTTGGAATTTTTGTCATAGACATTCTATCGAACAGTAAGCATGCAGCTCCTAGTGCAATTACACCTGCCTCATCGTCGCCGAGCTGGGCCGTGGCCGCCGGCGACATGCGCACCTTGCCGGCCCTCCTCGACAGGGTCATGCTGTAGGTCGAATGGCACGTTGCCGCACACTTTGGCCCATCGGCCTAGCTCCTGCATGGCGCCGGCGCCGCAGCAGGCAGTAGAGCACGTACGTCATGCTCAGCAACGCCTGCTTGCTGCTCCCGACTGGAGTCGTCGCAGACATGGACATGGACGCGCTGGACCGTCTAATTGGTCATGCATGGTCATCAACTTCCGAGCGTTGCAGCGTGCGTAAACCATGCCGTGGCCGCTGGCGTCCGCGGCGCAGGGCCATCGTGTGGACGGAGAAGGTGGCGTGCAGTGGCGGAGCTTCAAAGAAAATGTTCGGCGGGCCAAGCTAAAAAAGTGCACAAATTTTTTATAGGCATTAGTGCCTACTCGGTACCTTTTGTTCTCATTGAATCTTTTTTGATGGGTTAACAAACAGGTTGCTGGCAAGATACTAATATCTACTTTATTATACAATGTTTGAATGATCTTTCTACATTAAAATGCACTTAACAAAAAACCATTACACGTTAGATACGAACAACCCGCTAATTTACCAAGAAAAAATATATCTTTATCTTCTATTTTTACATATGAATTTATAATAAAATGCATGAATTATGCTCAGTTCAGTCAATGCATAACAGAAATCTAGTACTCAGGAGATAATTAGGACATGAACATCCAGCGTTACTCAGCGCCAACAATAAACCGGTAGTCTCAGTGGATAGCAGCGGTCAGCGAAGGCATCTGTGCGGCACCGCGACAGGATCCTGACGGCCGAGGCTAGGACTGGCCAGTGCTGAGGCCATAGACCGGAGGGGAGGGAAGATGGTGCCACTGCGAGGTCGCATGGTGGCGGGCGAAGCCATGCATGGAGTAGGCAACAGGAAGCAAAAAAGCGAAGGCGTTGTTAGTCCTGGCTGGTTGTGGCCGCTGCTCGTGTTGTGTGTGCTCGTGCCGTACTAACAGGCTTCGATCGAATCATGGATGGTAACAAGCTAAGTGGGCTAGCATATATAGGTATAAAAAAAATGTGAAAACCTGGGCGGGCCATGGCCCGGTTTGGCCCCAACAAAGCTCCGGTTCGAGGGCGTACGTGATGTCCAGTGCTCCGTCGGACTATGGCGCGAGCCGGATTTGGAGCTAGCTACAGAGTCGCCGGGCTTCAGCTTCGCCAGCGCGACGTGCTTCGTGCGTGTTCACGGTCCTCACGGTCGTTCGGACAGCAGCCCGACAGCGCGGTGGACGCGAGGAGGTACGCCCCAACATCACCGTACGCCGTGAACTTGAACTTGAGGTGCTGCCTCCCCATCCACTGGCACACACGGCGTCACTGGCTCACTGCACACGCACGCGCCCACAGCCATTAATGGACGGACGCTCCGTAGCCGAGCTCTTCTGGAGTTCCTTCACTCTTGAGCCTGCCAAACGCAGCTGCCTCGATCTAACACCGTAGAGGGACATGAGCGACTGAGCGTGGATAACGGCTCTTGCTCTTAGCTTGTGGCTTGCTGCCGGACGTGCAAGTGTTAACGTGACCCAACTGTTTGATGAAATGCCAACCCGAGATAGATTGAGGAGAGATTTTTTTTTTCGGGATAAACTTCCAATCTATTCATCATCTTTCAAAGCAGTACAAAGAACATTAGAAGTAAAAATTACATCTAGGTCCATAGACCACCTAGCGACGACTACAAGCACTAGAGCGAGCCGAAAGCGCGCCGCCATCATCGCCCTTCCGTCACTGAAGTCGAGTAAACCTTGTTGTAGTAGACAGTCGGGAAGTTGTCGTGCTAAGGCTCAAAATGACCAATGCACCAGAATAGCAATCGCCGCCGATGAAGAGAAGCGTAGAACAGAAGGATCCAATCTGAAGACACATGAACACAAACTAACGAAGACCAGATCTATGTAGATCCATCAAAGACAAACGTCGATCGAATCCCGCGAGATCCGCCATAGACACATCTCCACACTCCCCCCGATGATGCTAGACGCGCCACCAGAACGAGGACTAGGCGGGAAGAACCTTATTCCAACTTCAAGAAGCCGCCGCCGTCTCGCCTTTCTTAGCAGAACACAACCCTAAACGTACATAGGAAAACCTCCAAAAACGAAACATGAGCCCTTCCGCCGGCAAGAGCTGAAATCCACCATGCCTCCGTGCCCTAAGGCCACAAAAGACGAAGCCGACCTGTGGCGGCACGGACGGGAGGCATCAGATTGAGGAGAGACTTAACGGGCGGGGGAGAAATTATCTGTCCGGTGTGGCAAATAGGGACAGAGGAAACTAGGAACACGTCAGCTCAATACCGTTTTATTTCTGCTTTTGGACAAAATATGTCTGGTTTTGAAATATGAGGGATGAAATGTCGACCGAAAAATTATGAGGGACGGGATGTCTACTTGTAAACTTGAGATACTAAAAACATTTTTTTAATTATTAATAATGACAATATAAGTATCGCGCTCGAGCGCTGGAGCGGCCGATTTCAGACAGGTTAAAACTTTCCTGTTTTAGTAATTGTGGACAGAAGTTTTGGCGCACCGGGCCCCACTCCGTTGAAATCAGGGGGAGTGAAAAGATTGAGATGAAGCGCTGTAACGCTCGGGCGCGTAGGAGTAAACGCCGCTATTAAGTTAGCTTAGATCACATGACAACTCGCCTATGATATTAACCTTGCTGCTACAGCGGACTTCCTCGGTGTGCATTAATTAACCCGATGGCGATCTGCTTGCACGCGCGCACTCCCACAGTCACCACTCTCAGCTACGCACTCATCGAATGATACTACATAGGCTCTAATAAGTGAAGTGCAGTGTAGTGCGGCCATTGCCCTAGCTGATCAATCAATGTCGTCGGGCAAGCACCCCTTGTACCGCGGCATCCGGAGCCGCTACGGGAAGTGGGTCTCGGAGATCCGGGAGCCGCGGAAGGCGCGCCGCATCTGGCTCGGCACGTTCCCGACGGCCGATATGGCCGCCGTGGCGTACGACGTGGCCGCCCACGCGCTCCGCGGGGCCGACGCGGCGCTCAACTTCCCCGGCTTGGCCGCCACGCGCCCGGCGCCGGCGTCCACCTCCGCGGACGGCATCCGCGCGGCGGCGGCTGCCGCAGCCGCCTCCATTCGGCACGATCGCACCAGCGGCGGCATTACCCCCGCGGCTGCTGGATCCGCAGTGCAGCAGCAGTTGGGTGGAACTGGAAGCAGTGCCGCTGCTGCCTCGGCGAGCGGCACGGCCCAGCAGGATCAAGCCGGCATTGGGCTCAATCAGTACTTCCTGGACGAGGAGGCGCTCTTCGAGACGCCGCAGTTCCTGCGCAACATGGCCGCCGGGATGATGATGAGCCCCCCGAGGCTCAGCCCCGACTCCTGCGACGAATCGCCGGACCCTTCAGAGGCTGGGGAGAGCCTCTGGAGCTACCGTGACCCGTAGACCGATCGATCGATCATGGCCTCCATGCCATGCCATGGCGTCGTACTACTACCGCGCGCTACTATTGCCACAGCACTACGTACTAGTACATAGTACTCCCTCCATCCGAAAATACTTATCTTAGAAATGATTGTATCTAGACTTATTTTAGTTATAGATACATTCATTTTATTCATTTCTAAGGACGAGTATTTCCGAACGAAGGAGTACATACTGAATGTGGAAATAACGATGATAGGTAACGACGGAGGCGCATACCGGCGTAGAGACCCGTTTTTTCTATCCGGTAACGCATGTAGATGTGGGTTTAGCGTCTGCGTGATCTCCTTCTACCTCTCTCTCTCTCTCTCTCTCTCTTTGATTTTTTTTCAAACATTAAGAAAAGAGAGAGTTTTTTTTTCCCTTCTGATTGAAGTACTTGCGTGTTTTGGACCCTTGTGGTTTGATGAAAGCTACAAGGGGAAAAGATCTCCGGTTTGGCTCTGTCTGAAAAATCCGACCTTGGCTTTGCAGTATATAAGATACTTCACTAAAATCTCTGAGTGGGTCACGAGGAGGCTTGTATGGACTGTTCATGTGGATGTACGTAGTTGTGTATTGTATTTGTAATTGATTGTAACTATGATCTCAATCGACATTGATTTTGGCAGATGAAACATCGTTTTCTTCGAACCATTCTCTGACAACGCAACAGTAGGAACCTCTAGAAAAAAGAAAGGACAAGTTTATTACTAAGATGCAACATCAACCTTTAGTAAATTAAAGTGACAGTGCTTAGCTCACTGTTTGTATTGCAAATTAAGGCAACAAAACCATAACCTACAAAAAATAATTGAAATGATACATCACTTGTAAAGGTGTTTGGGAGACTCGGCTCCAAGAGACTCGCTCGATTTCCTTCAATTTGGCCCGTCGGATGCTGGTCAAACGGGTCGTTTCTATGTTGTTTGTCGTTGGATCGCCACAGGGTTGTCGCGGTTGATTTTGACCTCGCGGTAAATTCCAAGGGGACAATGACCTGTGGGCTCATCCTCTTACATAATTGGTTGGGTAAGTCATTTCGGGGTGTGCGGGTGGCCTCTCCTCTCGCGCCGCGTGCACACGTAACATGACCCTTTAGTAAATTAGAAAGTGACAGTGCCAACCTCACTATTTGTATTGCAAAGTAATGCAATGAAACTATAACCTACAAAAAATAATTCGAATGATACATCACTTGAACTATCTACAATGTGTTATGGATGTCACATGTATATACAAGAATTAAGTCTGCTAAGCTAGGAGGCCTCTCGTGCGGTTAGAGTGCTAGCCCTTGCCTCTTTTGTGGTTGACACTTGTATGATTTTTGCCCCAGCTTGCTCTGGTTTTCTACCATTTCCTCCCCTACGAAGCTAGCTCAATTCTGGGTTTGTCGAAAAAAAATACTGCCCTGTTTGATTTACCGCGAAGGACTGAGGCTACCCAAATATCTAGGTATATGAGAACCACTACCCACCGCTTTTCTGGATCCTTCCCTTGAGAGAGAGAGAGAGAGAGAGAGAGAGAGAGAGAGAGAGAGAGAGGAGCGGGGCGTTCTTCCTCCCTTCCAATGTCTCTGGTTTCCTCCTCCACCACCCGCAGATGTTCCCTTCAATGTTGCCGCCATCGGCGACCTCCTCTCACATTTCTACCTTTCCCCTTCCCCTCCTTTCCCTCTCCCCAGACGGGTGACGTGTGGCAGCAGCGGTGACGACATATCCATAGCAGTGCGGAATAACGACAGTTCTTTTCCCAAGTCTCGGCGGCGCTCCTCCTCCCGAGTGATCTTTTTATTCAGGTGTCCCCTTCCCGGTTCGACCCACCGGCACATGCCCAGCTACTGCAAATCTTGGCGACGATGTCGGCAACGCAGGTGAGTTTCCTCAACCCCTCAAGCTCTGTTTCTCTTCTCATCTTCCTCGTGTGCACATGTATTCCTTGACCTACATCCTCTCTATCATCCTCTCCCGTTCTTCGTCATTCCCCTCACGCGGTTCTTCCCATATCCCTCTTATGATGGTGCCTCTTCTTTGTATCTCCTTTTTTTCAAAACCAGCTTGCTCTCTCTTGAAAGAAAACCTACAGATTGAGCAATCCCATCAAACATCGTTCTCCTTGCCTGCATGGAATATGATATTCTATTTCTCTGCTTCAGGTCATGTTGGAGCTCCATTGCATTGATCTTTGGTATTTATGGGTGATGTTCTGGAAGGTAATCTCTGAAACAAATATTTATGGACCATCTATTGTTTATTTCCGTGTGGATTTGGTATTTACCCTTTCCATATGTCACATAAAGTAGATTTCTTCCTATGCAAAAATAGAATAGTTTCTGCAAATTGTATTGGTACAAACACATTCCATGTTTTTTATCTTTTAGTGATATCCTGGTAGTAGAATATCATTTGGTGTCCTGTGAAACTATTTTCTTTAACAACTGTAGGATCATTGCGATACCACTATCTTACTATAATAACAATATCCTACTGTCCAGTGGGTATTCTACTTACTAATTAAGTCCCCTCTATTATTTTATTATTATTTATTGATTGCCTCCTTTCATTTTTAACAAATTTCCATTAGGTATTTTTCCTAGAATTATATTTGTCTATCTTACAAAAAAAAAAATCTACACTTCATTCTGAATCGCCATGTCCACTATGAGGAAAGCCTAATTTATCTTCAAAATAGCAGTGGTTATTTTTTGGTTCTATGTTAATCATGTCATCATCAACATATGAAGGAGGCAACAACTATATGTTTGTAGAAGCTAGTCAAGAATTCCTCAGCAGAAGCTTACCGTCTGGTAGCCACTTTGCAGCCAACAGTAGTAGTAGTGGCAAGGAATGTTGTGCTCAGGCCTCAACTCCCGTGCTCTAGCGGTGCCATCAATTTATTCAGCCATAATTCACTAGCACTCTTTAGAAATTTCATTCAGTTACGGGGAACTTCAATTGTAATTCTTAATGTGGATAACGTATACTAGGATGAATCGTGTTTATAGGTGGTCCTACATTGTAGTTTTATGGGGTCTCTTTGTTTGACGCCCCGATTTGACCGTACACTAATCATACACACAAAAATGTA
This sequence comes from Triticum dicoccoides, assembly GCF_002162155.2. Lineage (NCBI taxonomy): Eukaryota > Viridiplantae > Streptophyta > Magnoliopsida > Poales > Poaceae > Triticum > Triticum dicoccoides. The sequence continues at coordinate 590,706,587 of NC_041388.1, read as the reverse complement.
CGATCAAGATCAGGGACTCACGGGAAGATATCATAACACAACTCTACAAATAAAATAAGTCTTACAAGCATCATATTACAAGCCAGGGGCCTCGAGGGCTCGAATACAAGAGCTCGATCATAGACGAGTCAGCGGAAGCAACAATATCTGAGTACAGACATAAGTTAAACAAGTTTGCCTTAAGAATGCTAGCACAAACTGGGATACAGATCGAAAGAGGCGCATGCCTCCTGCCTGGGATCCTCCTAAACTACTCCTAGTCATTGTCAGCGGGCTGCACGTAGTAGTAGGCACCTCCCGAGTAGTAGTAGTAGTAGTAGTAGTAGTAGTAGTAGTAGTAGTAGTAGTAGTAGTAGTAGTAGTCATCGTCATCGACAGTGGCGTCTGACTCCTGGGCTCCATCGTCTGGTCGCAGCAATCGGGTATAGAAAGGGGAAAAGGGGGGAGAAAAGCAACCGTGAGTACTCATCCAAAGTACTCGCAAGCAAGGAGCTACACTACATATGTATGCATTGGTATCAAATGGAAAAGGGGTAACATATGTAGACTGAACTGCAGAATGCCGGAATAAGAGGGGGATAGCTAGTCCTATCGAAGACTACGCTTCTGGTAACCTCCATCTTGCAGCAAAAGAAGAGAATAGATGGTAATTTCACCAAGTAACATCGCATAGCATAATCCTAACCCATGATCATCCCCTCGTCGCCCTGTGAGAGAGCGACCACCGGTTGTATCTGACATTTGTAAGGGTGCGTTTTATTAAGTATCCGGTTCTAGTTGTCATAAGGTCAAGGTACAACTCCAAGTCATCCTGTTACCGAAGATCACGGCTATTCGAATAGATTAACTTCCCTGCAGGGGTGCACCACATTTCCCAACACACTCGATCCCCTTTGTTCGGACACACTTTCCTGGGTCATGCCCGGTGCTACCTCTTGAGCACTGCGTTGGATTTCCCCGAAGAAGAGAGGATGATGTAGCAAAGTGGCGTAAGTATTTCCCTCAGTTTTTGAGAACCAATGTATCAATCCAATAGGAGGCTACGCGCAAGTCCCTCGTACCTACACAAAAACAATAGCTCAATGCAACCAACGCGCTTAGGGGTTCTCAATCCCTTCACGGTCACTTACGAAAGTGAGATCTGATATAGATGATAAATAATATTTTTGGTATTTTTGGTATAGAGATGCAAAGTGAAAAGTAAAAGCAAAGCAATAATAAAGTGATGGGGATTGATATGATGAGAAAGAGACCCGGGGGCTATATGTTTCACTAGTGGCTTCTCTCAAGAGCATAAGTATTCTATGGTGGGTGAACAAATTACTGTTGAGCAATTGACAGAATTGAGCATAGTTATGAGAATATCTAGGTATGATCATGTATATAGGCATCACGTCCGAGACAAGTAGACCGACTCCTGCCTGTATCTACTACTATTACTCCACTCATCGACCGCTATCCAGCATGCATCTAGAGTATTAAGTTAAAAACAGAGTAACGCCTTAAGCAAGATAACATGATTTAGAGGGATAGTTTCATGCAATATGATAAAAACCCCATCTTGTTATCCTCGATGGCAACAATACAATACGTGCCTTGCTGCCCCTTCTGTCACTGGGAAAGGACACCGCAAGATTGAACCCAAAGCTAAGCACTTCTCCCATGGCAAGAAAAACCAATCTAGTAGGCCAAAACCAAACTGATAATTCGAAGAGACTTGCAAAGATAACCAATCATACATAAAAGAATTCAGAGAAGATTCAAATATTATTCATAGATAGACTTGATCATAAACCCACAATTCATTGATCTCAACAAACACACCGCAAAAATAAGATTACATCGAATAGATCTCCATGAGAGAGGGGGAGAACATTGTATTGAGATTCAAAAAGAGAGAAGAAGCCATCTAGCTACTAACTATTGACCCGTAGGTCTGAAGTAAACTACTCACACTTCATCGGAGGGGCTTGGATGATGATGTAGAAGCCTTCCATGATCGATTCCCCTTCCGGAGGAGCTCCGGAACAGGCCCCAAGATGGGATCTCGTGGATACAGAAAGTTGCGGCGGTGGAATTAGGTTTTTGGCTCCATCCTCGATCATTTGGGGGTACGTAGGTATATATAGGAGGAAGGAGTACGTCGGTGGAGCTTCGAGGGGCCCACGAGGCAGGAGGCGCGCCCTAGGGGGCGCCCTCCACCCTCGTAACCGCCTCGTGGCTTTCTTGATGGAGAGTCCAAGTCTCCTGGATCTTATCTGATGAGAAAATCATGTTTTCGAAGGTTTCATTCCATTTGGACTCCGTTTGATATTCTGTTTCTCCAAAACACTGAAATAGGCAAAAAACAACAATTCTGGGCTGGGCCTCCGGTTAATAGGTTAGTCCCAAAAATAATATAAAAGTGGATAATAAAGCCCAATATAGTCCAAAACAGTAGATAATATAGCATGGAGCAATCAAAAATTATAGATACATTGGAGACGTATCAAGCATCCTTGAGCTTAATTCCTGCTCGTCCTCGAGTAGGTAAATGATAAAAAGAGAATTTTTTATGTGGAGTGCTACTTGGCATAATTTTAATGTAATTCTTCTTAATTGTGGTATGAATATTCAGATCCGAAAGATTCAAGACAAAAGTTCATATTGACATAAAAATGATAATACTTCAAGCATACTAACTAAGCAATTATGTCTTCTCAAAATAACATGACCAAAGAAAGTTCATCCCTACAAAATCATATAGTTTAGTCATGTTTCATTTTCATCACACAAGAATGCTCTCATCATGCACAACCCCGATGACAAGCCAAGCAATTGTTTCATACTTGAGTAATCTCAAACCTATAAACTTTCATGCAATATATGAGCGCGAGCCATGGACATAGCACTATGGGTGGAGTAGAATATAATGAAGGGGGTATGTGGAGAAGACAAAAAAGGAGAAAGTCTCACATCAATGAGGCTAATCAATGGGCTATGGAGATGCCCACCGATTGATGTTAATGCAAGGAGTAGGGATTGTCATGCAACGGATGCACTAGAGCTATAAATGTATGAAAGCTCAACAAAACAAACTAGTGGGCGTGCATCCAACTTGCTTGCTCACGAAGACCTAGGGCACTTGAGGAGGCCCATTGTTGGAATATACAAGCCAAGTTCTATAATAAAAAATTCCCACTAGTATATGAATGTGATAACATGAGAGACTCTCTACTATGAAGATCATGGTGCTACTTTGAAGCACAAGTATGGTAAAAGGATAGTAACATTGTCCCTTCTCTCTTTTTCTCTCATTTTTTTGGGCCTTCTCTTTTTTATGGCCTTTTTTTGGGCCTTCTCTCTTTTTTATGGCCTTTCTCTTTTTTATTTATTCCTCACTTGGGACAATGCTCTAATAATGATGATCATCATACTTCTATTTATTTACAACTCAATGATTACAACTCGATACTAGAACAAACATGACTCTATATGAATGCCTCCGGCGGTGTACCGGGATATGCAATGAACCAAGAGTGACATGTATGAAATAATTATGAACGGTGGCTTTGCCACAAATACTATGTCAACTACATGATCATGCTAAGCAATATGACAATGATGAATGTGTCATGATGAACGGAATGATGGAAAGTTGCATGGCAATATATCTCGGAATGACTATGGAAATGCCATAATAGGTAGGTATGGTGGCTGTTTTGAGGAAGATATAAGGATGTATATGTGTGAAAGAGCGTATCATATCACGGGGTTTGGATGCACCGGCGAAGTTTGCGCCAACTCTCAATGTGAGAGAGGGCAATGCACAGTACCGAAGAGGCTATTAAGGATGGAAGGGTGAGAGTGCGTATAATCCATGGACTCAACATTAGTCATAAAGAACTCACATACTTATTGCAAAAATCTACAAGTCATCAAAAACCTCGGCACTACGCGCATGCTCCTAGGGGGATAGATTGGTAGGAAAAGACCATCGCTCGTCCCTGACCGCCACTCATAAGGAAGACAATCAAATAACACCTCATGTTTCAAATTTGTTGCATAACGTTTACCATACGTGCATGCTACGGGACATGCAAACTTCAACACAAGTATTTCTCAATTTCACAACTACTCAACTAGCATGAATTTGATATTATTACCTCCATATCTCAAAACAATCATCAAGCGTCAAACTTTTCTTAGTATTCAACACACTCATAAGAAAGTTTTATTATTAATCTTGCATACCAAGCATATTAGGATTTTAAGAAAATTACCATGCTATTAGGACTCTCAAAATAATCTAAGTGAAGCATGAGAGATCAATAGTTTCTATAAAACAAATCCATCACCGTGCTCTAAAAGATATAAGTGAAGCACTAGAGCAAAACTATAAAGCTCAAAAGATATAAGTGAAGCACATAGAGTATTCTATCAAATTCCAAATTATGTATGACTCTATCAAAAGGTGTGTACATCAAGGATGATTGTGGTAGACTAACAAGCAAAAACTCAAATCATAAAAGACGCTCCAAGCAAAACACATATCATGTGGTGAATAAAAATATAGCTCCAAGTAAAGTTACCGATAGAAGTAGACGAAAGAGGGGATGCCTTCCAGGGCATCCCCAAGCTTTGGATTTTAGGTGTCCTTACATTATCTTGGGGGTGCCATGGGCATCCCCAAGATTAGGCTCTTGCCACTCCTTGTTCCATAATCCATCAAATCTTTACCCAAAACTTGAAAACTTCACAACACAAAACTTAAAGTAGAAAATCTCGTGAGCTCCGTTAGCGAAAGAAAACAAAAGACCACTTCAAGGTACTGTAATGAAGTAATTCTTTATTTATATTGGTGTTAAACCTATTGTATTCCAACTTCTCTATGGATTATAAACTATTTTACTAGCCATAGATTCATCAAAATAAGCAAAAAACACACGAAAAACAGAATCTGTCAAAAACATAATAGTCTGTAGTAATCTGTAGCTAGAGCAATATCTGGAACCCCAAAAATTCTAAAATAAATTTATGAACGTGAGGAATTTATCTATTAATCATCTGCAAAAAGAATTAACTAAATATCACTTTCCAAATAAAAATTACAGCAGTTCTCGTGAGCGCTAAAGTTTCTGTTTTTTACAGCAAGTTCAACAAGACTCTCCCCAAGTCTTCCCAACGGTTCTACTTGGCACAAACACTAATTAAACACAAAAAACACAACCAAAACAGAGGCTATATAAATTATTTATTACTAAACAGGAGCAAAAAGCAAGGAATAAAAATAAAATTGGGTTGCCTCCCAACAAGCGCTATCGTTTAACGCCCCTAGCTAGGCATAACAAGCAAGAATAGATCTAGGTATTGCCATCTTTGGTAGGTAATCCATAAGTGGCTCTCATGATAGATTCATATGGCAATTTTATTTTCTTTCTAGGGAAGTGTTCCATGCCCTTTTTTAATGGATATTGAAATCTAATATTCCCTTCCTTCATATCAGTAATTGCACCAACCGTTCTAAGAAAAGGTCTACCGAGAATAATAGGGCAAGAAGGATTACAATCTATATCAAGAATGATAAAATCTACGGGCACATAATTCCTATTTGCAAAAATAATAACATCATTAATTCTTCCCATAGGTTTCTTAATAGTGGAATCCGCAAGATGCAAATTTAGAGAGCAATCATCAAAATCACGGAAATCTAGCAAATCACACAAAGTTTTGGGAATAGTAGAGACACTAGCACCCAAATCACACAAAGCATAAAACTCATAATATTTAATTTTAATTTTAATAGTAGGTTCCACTCATCATAAAGTTTTCTAGGGATAGAAATTTCAACTCAAGTTTTTCTTCATAAGTTTGCATCAAGGCATCAACGATATGTTCGGTAAAGGCTTTATTTTGACTATAAGCATGAGGAGAATTTAGCAAGGATTGCAACAAGGAAATACAATCAATTAAAGAGCAATTTTCATAATTAAATTCCTTGAAATCCAATATAGTGGGTTTAGCGACATCTAAGGTTTTATTTCTTTTAATCCCACTTTTATCAATTTCATCATCAAGATCTAAATACTCCGAATTCTTAGAACGCCTTCTAGGTAAGGGTGGATCATATTTAGTTTCATCACGATTTATATTGAAAAACAAAGATTTAATAGGGGACACATCAATAACTTTTAGATCTTCATCTTTATTTTCATAGGAATTGGAAAAACACGCTTTAATAAAGGCATCTTTCATAGCACGCATCCTAGCGGTTCTTTCCTTGCACTCATCAATGGAAATTCTCATGGCTTTGAGAGACTCATTGATATCATGCTTAGGAGGAATAGATCTAAGCTTTAAAGAATCAACCTCAAGAGAAATTCTATCAACGTTCCTAGCCAAATCATCAACTTTAAGCAATTTCTCTTCAAGCAAAGTATTAAAATTCTTTTGTGAATTCATAAACTCTTTAACACTACTCTCAAATTAAGAGGGCGTCTTATTAAAATTTCCATAAGAGTTGTTGTAGGAATTTCCATAATTATTAGGAGGATTACTAGGATAAGGCCTAGGATTAAAATTCCCTTTATACGCGTTGTTACCAAAATTATTCCTACTAAAAAATTCACATCCATAGATTCATTATTATTCTCAATCAAAGTAGACAAATGCATATCATTAGGATCAGAAGAAAGACTCTTAGTAGAAAATAATTTCATAAGTTCATCCATCTTTCCACTCAAAACATTAATTTCTTCCATCGCATGCACTTTTTGTTGGGGAACGTAGTAATTTCAAAATTTTCCTACGCACATGCAAGATCATGGTGATGCATAGCAACGAGAGGGGAGAGTGTGATCTATGTACCCTTGTAGACTGACAGCGGAAGCGTTAGCACAACGCGGTTGATGTAGTCGTACGTATTCACGGCCCGACCGATCAAGCACCGAAACTACGGCACCTCCGAGTTTTAGCACACGTTCAGCTCGATGATGATCCCCGGACTCCGATCTAGCAAAGTGTCGGGGTAGAGTTCCGTCAGCACGACGGTGTGGTGACGATTTTGATGTACTACCGTCGCAGGGCTTCGCCTAAGCACCGCTACAATATTATCGAGGATTATGGTGGAAGGGGGCATCGCACACGGCTAAGAATATGATCACGTGGATCAACTTGTGTTTCTAGGGGTGCCCCTGCCCCCGTATATAAAGGAGCAAGGGGAGGAGGCCGGCCGGCCCCTATTGGCGCGCCAGGAGGAGTCCTCCTCCTAGTAGGAGTCAAAGTGGAGAGGTAGAAGGAAAGGGGGGCGCCGCCCCCCCTCTCCTAGTCCAATTCGGATCAGGGGGAGAAGGCGCGCGGCCCACCCTGGCTGCCCCTCTCTCTCTCCACTAAGGCCCATATGGCCCATTACTTCTCCCGGTAGGGTTCCGGTAACCCTCCGGCTCTCCAGTTTTCTCCAAAATCACCCGGAACACTTCCGGTGTCCGAATATAGCCGTCTAATATATCAATCTTTATGTCTCGACCATTTCGAGACTCCTCGTTATGTCCGTGATCACATCTGGGACTCCGAACTAACTTCGGTACATCAAAACTCATAAACTCATAATATAACTATCATCGAAACCTTAAGCGTGCGCACCCTATGGGTTCGAGAACAATGTAGACATGACCGAGACACGTCTCCGGTCAATAACCAATAGCGGAACCTGGATGCTCATATTGGCTCCTACATATTCTACGAAGATCTTTATCGGTCAGACCGCATAACAACATACGTTGTTCCCTTTGTCATCGGTATTTTACTTGCCCGAGATTCGATCGTCGGTATCTCAATACCTAGTTCAATCTCGTTACCGGCAAGTCTCTTTACTCGTTTGGTAATACATCATCTAGCAACTAACTCATTAGTTGAAATGCTTTCAAGGCTTATGTGATGTGCATTACCGAGAGGACCCAGAGATACCTCTCCGACAATCGGAGTGACAAATCCTAATCTCGAAATACGCCATCCCAACATGTACCTTTGGAGACACCTGTAGAGCTCCTTTATAATCACCCAGTTACGTTGTGACCTTTGGTAGCACACAAAGTGTTCCTCCGGCAAACGGGAGTTCCATAATCTCATAGTCATAGGAACATGTATAAGTCATGAAGAAAGCAATAGCAACATACTAAACGATCGGGTGCTAAGCTAATGGAATGGGTCATGTCAATCACATCATTCTCCTAATCATGTGATCCCGTTAATCAAATGACAACACATGTCTATGGTTAGGAAACATAACCATCTTTGATTAATGAGCTAGTCAAGTAGAGGCACACTAGTGATGTTTGGTTTGTCTATGTATTCACACAAGTATTATGTTTCCGGATAATACAATTCTAGCATGAATGATAAACATTTATCATGATATAAGGAAATAAAATAATAACATTATTATTGCCTCTAGGGCATATTTCCTTCAGTCTCCCACTTGTACTAGAGTTAATAATCTAGATTACACAGTAATGATTCTAACACCCATGGAGCTTTGGTGCTGATCATGTTTTGCTCGTGGAAGAGGCTTAGTCAACGGGTCTGCTACATTCAGATCTGTATGTATCTTGCAAATCTCTATGTCTCCCACATGGACTAGATCCCGGATGGATTTGAAGCGTCTCTTGATGTGCTTGGTCCTCTTGTGAAATCTGGATTCCTTTGCCAAGGCAATTACGCCAGTATTGTCACAAAAGATTTTCATTGGACCCGATGAACTAGGTATGACTCCTAGATCGGATATGAACTCCTTCATCCAGACTCCTTCGTTTGCTGCTTTCGAAGCAGCTATGTACTCCGCTTCACATGTAGATCCCGCCACAACGCTTTGTTTAGAACTATACGAACTGACAAATCCACCGTTTAATGTAAACACGTATCCGGTTTGCGATTTAGAATCGTCCGGATCAGTGTCAAAGATTGCATCAACATAACCATTTACGATGAGCTCTTTGTCACCTCCATATATGAGAAACATATCCTTAGTCCTTTTCAGGTATTTCAGGATGTTCTTGACCGCTGTCCAGTGATCCACTCCTGGATTACTTTGGTACCTTCCTGCTAGACTTATAGCAAGACACACATCAGGTCTGGTACACAGCATTGCATACATGATAGAGCCTATGGCCGAAGCATAGGGAACATCTTTCATTTTCTCTCTATCTTCTGCATTGGTCGGGCATTGAGTCTTACTCAATTTCACACCTTATAACACAGGCAAGAATCCTTTCTTTGCTTGATCCATTTTGAACTTTTTCAAAACTTTGTCAAGGTATGTGCTTTGTGAAAGTCCAATTAAGCCTCTTGATCTGTCTCTATAGATCTTAATGCCCAATATGTAAGCAGCTTCACCGAGGTCTTTCATTGAAAAACTCTTATTCAAGTATCCCTTTATGCTATCCAGAAATTCTATATCATTTCCGATTAGTAATATGTCATCTACATATAATATCAGAAATGCTACAGAGCTCCCACTCACTTTCTTGTAAATACAGGCTTCTCCAAAAGTCTGTACAAAACCAAATGCTTTGATCACATTATCAAAGCGTTTATTCCAACTCCGAGAGGCTTGCACCAGTCCATAAATGGATCGCTGGAGCTTGCACACTTTGTTAGCTCCCTTTGGATCGACAAAACCTTCCGGTTGCATCATATACAACTCTTCTTGCAGAAATCCATTCAGGAATGCAGTTTTGACATCCATTTGCCAAATTTCATAATCATAAAATGAGGCAATTGCTAACATGATTCGGACAGACTTAAGCATTGCTACGGGTGAGAAGGTCTCATCGTAGTCAATCCCTTGAACTTGTCGAAAACCTTTTGCGACAAGTCGAGCTTTGTAGACAGTAACATTACTGTCAGCGTCAGTCTTCTTCTTAAAGATCCATTTATTCTCAATTGCTTGCCAATCATTGGGCAAGTCAACCAAAGTCCATACTTTGTTCTCATACATGGATCCCATCTCAGATTTCATGGCTTCAAGCCATTTTGCGGAAGCTGGGCTCACCATCGCTTCTCCATAGTTCGTAGGTTCATCATGATCTAGTAGCATGACTTCCAGAACAGGATTACCGTACCACTCTGGTGCGGATCTTACTCTGGTTGATCTACGAGGTTCAGTAGTATCTTGTTCTGAAGCTTCATGATCATCATCATTAGCTTCCTCACTAATTGGTGTAGGTGTCATAGAAACTGGTTTCTGTGATGTACTACTTTCCAATAATGGAGCAGGTACAGTTACCTCATTAAGTTCTACTTTCCTCCCACTCACTTCTTTCGAGAGAAACTCCTTCTCTAGAAAGTTTCCGAATTTAGCAACAAAAGTTTTGCCTTCGGATCTGTGATAGAAGGTGTATCCAATAGTTTCCTTTGGATATCCTATGAAGACACATTTCTCCGATTTGGGTTCGAGCTTATCAGGTTGAAGCTTTTTCACATAAGCATCGCAACCCCAAACTTTCAGAAACGACAACTTTGGTTTCTTGCCAAACCATAGTTCATAAGGCGTCGTCTCAATGGATTTTGATGGTGCCCTATTTAACGTGAATGCGGCCGTCTCTAGAGCATAACCCCAAAACGATAGCGGTAAATCAGTAAGAGACATCATAGATCGCACCATATCTAGTAAAGTACGATTACGACATTCAAACACACCATTATGCTGTGGTGTTCCGGGTGGCGTGAGTTGCGAAACTATTCTGCATTGTTTCAAATGTACACCAAACTCGTAACTCAAATATTCTCCTCCACGATCAGATCGCAGGAATTTTATTTTCTTGTTACGATGATTTTCAACTGCACTCTGAAATTCTTTGAACTTTTCAAATGTTTCAGACTTATGTTTCATGAAGTAGATATACCCATATCTGCTTAAGTCATCTGTGAAGGTGAGAAAATAACGATATCCGCCACGAGCCTCAACATTCATCGGACCACATACATCTGTATGTATGATTTCCAACAAATCTGTTGCTCTCTCCATAGTACCGGAGAACGGTGTTTTTGTCATCTTACCGATAAGGCACGGTTCGCAAGTACCAAGCGATTCATAATCAAGTGGTTCCAAAAACCCATCAGTATGGAGTTTCTTCATGCGCTTTACACCGATATGACCCAAACGGCAGTGCCACAAATAAGTTGCACTATCATTATCAACTCTACATCTTTTGGTTTCAACATTATGAATATGTGTGTCACTACTATCGAGATTTTAATAAGAATAGACCACTCTTTAAGGGTGCATGACCATAAAAGATATTACTCATATAAATAGAACAACCATTATTCTCTAATTTAAATGAATAACCGTCTCGCATCAAACAAGATCCAGATATAATGTTCATGCTTAACGCTGGCACCAAATAACAATTATTTAGGTCTAATACTAATCCCGAAGGTAGATGTAGAGGTAGCGTGCCGACCGCGATCACATCGACTTTGGAACCATTTCCCACACGCATCGTCACCTCGTCCTTAGCCAATCTTCGCTTAATCTGTAGTCCCTGTTTCGAGTTGCAAATGTTAGCAATAGAACCAGTATCAAATACCCAGGTGCTACTGCGAGCATTAGTAAGGTACACATCAATAACATGTATATCACATATACCTTTGTTCACCTTGCCATCCTTCTTATCCGCCAAATACTTGGGGCAGTTCCGCTCCCAGTGACCAGTCTGCTTGCAGTAGAAGCACTCAGTTTCAGGCATAGGTCCAGGTTTGGGTTTCTTCTCTTGAGTAGCAACTTGCTTGCTGTTCTTTTTGAAGTTCCCCTTCTTCTTCCCTTTGCCCTTTTTCTTGAAACTAGTGGTCTTATTGACCATCAACACTTGATGCTCCTTCTTGATTTCTACCTCCGCAGCTTTCAGCATTGCGAAGAGCTCGGGAATAGTCTTATTCATCCCTTGCATATTATAGTTCATCACAAAGCTCTTGTAGCTTGGTGGCAGTGATTGGAGAATTCTGTCAATGATGCAATCATCTGGAAGATTAACTCCCAATTGAATCAAGTGATTATTATACCCAGACATTTTGAGTATATGCTCACTGACAGAACTGTTCTCCTCCATCTTGCAGCTATAGAACTTATTGGAGACTTCATATCTCTCAATCCGGGCATTTCCTTGAAATATTAACTTCAACTCCTGGAACATCTCATATGCTCCATGATGTTCAAAGCGTCGTTGAAGTCCCGATTCTAAGCCATAAAGCATGGCACACTGAACTATCGAGTAGTCATCAGCTTTGCTCTGCCAGACGTTCATAACATCTGGTGTTGCTCCAGCAGCAGGCCTGGCACCCAGCAGTGCTTCCAGGACGTAATTCTTCTGTGCAGCAATGAGGATAATCCTCAAGTTACGGACCCAGTCCGTGTAATTGCTACCATCATCTTTCAACTTTGCTTTCTCAAGGAACATATTAAAATTCAACGGAACAACAGCACGGGCCATCTATCTACAATAAAACATAAACAAGCAAGATACTATCAGGGACTATGTTCATGATAAATTTAGGTTCAATTAATCATATTACTAAAGAACTCCCACTTAGATAGACATCCCTCTAATCCTCTAGGTGATAATGTGATCCAAATCAACTAAACCATGTCCGATCATCACGTGAGATGGAGTAGTTTCATTGGTGAACATCGCTATGTTGATCATATCTACTATATGATTCACGCTCGACCTTTCGGTCTCCGTGTTTCGAGGCCATATCTGTATATGCTTGGCTCGTCAAGTATAACCTGAGTATTCTGCATGTGCAACTTTTTTGCACCCGTTGTATTTGAACGTAGAGCCTATCACACCCGATCATCACATGGTGTCTCAGCACGAAGAACTTTCGCAACGGTGCATACTCAGGGAGAACACTTCTTGATAATTAGTGAGAGATCATCTTAAAATGCTACCGTCAATCAAAGCAAGATAAGATGCATAAAAGATAAACATCACATGCAATCAATATAAGTGATATGATATGGCCATCATCATTTTGTGCTTGTGATCTCCATCTTCGAAGCACCGTCGTGATCACCATCGTCACCGGCGCGACACCTTGATCACCATCGTAGCATCATTGTCGTCTTGCCAATCTTATGCTTCCACGACTGTCGCTACCGCTTAGTGATAAAGTAAAGCATTACAGCGCAATTGCATTGCATACAATAAAGCGACAACCACATGGCTCCTGCCAGTTGCGGATAACTTGGTTACAAAACATGATCATCTCAGACAATAAAATTTAGCATCATGTCTTGACCATATCACATCACAACATGCCCTGCAAAAACAAGTTAGGCGTCCTCTACTTTGTTGTTGCAAGTTTTACGTGGCTGCTACGGGCTTAAGCAAGAACCAATCTTACCTACGCATGAAAACCACAATGATAGTTTGTCAAGTTGGTGTTGTTTTAACCTTCGCAAGGACCGGGCGTAGCCACACTCGGTTCAACTAAAGTTGGAGAAATTGTCACCCGCTAGCCACCTTTGTGCAAAGCACGTCGGGAGAATCGGTCTCGCGTAAGCGTACGCGTAATGTCGGTCCGGGTCGCTTCGTCGAACAATACCGCCGAACCAAAGTATGACATGCTGGTAAGCAGTATGACTTATATCTCCCACAACTCACTTGTGTTCTACTCGTGCATATAACATCAACACATAAAACCTAGGCTCGGATGCCACTGTTGGGGAACGTAGTAATTTCAAAATTTTCCTACGCACACGCAAGATCATGGTGATGCATAGCAACGAGAGGGGAGAGTGTGATCTACGTACCCTTGTAGACCGACAGCGGAAGCGTTAGCACAACGCGGTTGATGTAGTCGTACGTCTTCACGGCCCGACTGATCAAGCACCGAAACTACGCACCTCCGAGTTTTAGCACACGTTCAGCTCGATGACGATCCCCGGACTCCGATCCAGCAAAGTGTCGGGGTAGAGTTCCGTCAGCATGATGGCGTGGTGACGATCTTGATGTACTACCGTCGCAGGGCTTCGCCTAAGCACCGCTACAATATTATCGAGGATTATGGTGGAAGGGGGCACCGCACACGGCTAAGAATATGATCAGTGGATCAACTTGTGTGTCAAGGGGTGCCCCCTGCCCCCGTATATAAAGGAGCAAGGGGAGGAGGCCGGCCGGCCCCTATTGGCGCGCCAGGAGGAGTCCTCCTCCTAGTAGGAGTAGGACTCCTACTAGGAGGGGGAAGGAAGTGGGGAGGGAGAAGGAAAGGGGGCGCCGCCCCCCCTCTTCTAGTCCAATTCGGACCAGGGGGGAGGAGGCACGCGGCCCACCCTGGCTGCCCCTCTCTCTCTCCACTAAGGCCCATATGGCCCATTACTTCTCCCGGTAGGGTTCCGGTAACCCTCCGGCTCTCCGGCTTTCTCCGAAATCACCCGGAACACTTCCAGTGTCCGAATATAGCCGTCTAATATATCAATATTTATGTCTCGACCATTTCGAGACTCCTCGTTATGTCCGTGATCACATCCGAGACCCCGAACTAACTTCGGTACATCAAAACTCATAAACTCATAATATAATTGTCATCGAAACCTTAAGCGTGCGGACCCTACGGGTTCGAGAACAATGTAGACATGACCGAGACACGTCTCCGGTCAATAACCAATAGCGGAACCTGGATGCTCATATTGGCTCCTACATATTCTACGAAGATCTTTATCGGCCAGACCACATAACAACATACGTTGTTCCCTTTGTCATCGGTATTTTACTTGCCCGAGATTCGATCGTCGGTATCTCAATACCTAGTTCAATCTCGTTACCGGCAAGTCTCTTTACTCGTTTCGTAATACATCATCTCGCAACTAACTCATTAGTTGAAATGCTTGCAAGGCTTATGTGATGTGCATTACCGAGAGGGCCCAGAGATACCTCTCCGACAATCGGAGTGACAAATCCTAATCTTGAAATACGCCAACCCAACATGTACCTTTGGAGACACCTGTAGAGCTCCTTTATAATCACCCAGTTACGTTGTGATGTTTGGTAGCACACAAAGTGTTCCTCCGACAAACGGGAGTTGCATAATCTCATAGTCATAGGAACAGGTATAAGTCATGAAGAAAGCAATAGCAACATACTAAACGATCGGGTGCTAAGCTAATGGAATGGGTCATGTCAATATTTCATTCTCCTAATAATGTGATCCCGTTAATCAAATGACAACACATGTCTATGGTTAGGAAACATAACCATCTTTGATTAATGAGCTAGTCAAGTAGAGGCATACTAGTGACGTTTGGTTTGTCTATGTATTCACACAAGTATTATGTTTCCGGATAATACAATTCTAGCATGAATAATAAACATTTATCATGATATAAGGAAATAAAATAATAACATTATTATTGCCTCTAGGGCATATTTCCTTCACTTTTTTATTAGTGGATCTTTCAGTGCGCCATTGAGAATAATTAACCATAATATTATCTAGGAGCTTAGTAGCATCTCCTAAAGTGATTTCCATAAAGATGCCTCCCGCGGCCGAATCTAAAAGATTTCTAGAAGCAACATTCAATCTGGCATAAAATTTTTGTATAATCATCCACAAATTCAAACCATGAGTAGGGCAATTACGTATCATTAATTTCATTCTCTCCCAAGCTTGTGCAACATGTTCATGATCAAGTTGCTTAAAATTCATAATATCGTTTCTAAGAGAGATGATCTTAGCGGGAAAATACTTAGAGATAAAAGCATCTTTGCACTTGTTCCATGAATCAATACTATTTTTAGGCAAAGATGAAAACCAAGCTTTAGCACAATCTCTAAGCGAAAAAGGAAATAGCTTCAATTTAACAATATCATTATCGACATCTTTCTTCTTTTGCATGTCACACAAATCAACGAAGCTATTAAGATGGGTAGCGGCATCTTCACTAGGAAGGCCGGAAAATGGATTTTTCATGACAAGATTCAGCAAAGCAACATTAATTTCACAAGATTCAGCATCGGTAAGAGGAGCAATCGGAGTGCTAAGGAAATCATTATTGTTGGTATTTGTGAAGTCACACAATTTAGTATTATCTTGAGCCATCGCGACAAACAAGCAATCCAACACACGAGCAAACAAAAAGCAAACGGGCAAAAAGAGGCAAATAGATAAAGAGAGCGAGGGTAGAGAGAGGGCCTATAAAATGGCAAGGGTTAAGTGGGGGAGAGGAAAACGAGAGGCAAATGGCAAATAATGTAATGCGGGAGATAGGGATTGTGATGGGTACTTGGTATGTTGACTTTTGCGCAGACTCCCCGGCAACGGCGCCAGAAATTCTTCTTGCTACCTCTTGAGCACCGCGTTGGATTTCCCCGAAGAAGAGAGGATGATGCAGCAAAGTAGCGTAAGTATTTCCCTCAGTTTTTGAGAACCAAGGTATCAATCCAGTAGGAGGCTACGCGCGAATCCCTCGTACCTACACAAAAACAATAGCTCAACGCAACCAACGCGCTTAGGGTTGTCAATCCCTTCATGGTCACTTACGAAAGTGAGATCTGATAGAGATGATCAATAATATTTTTGGTATTTTTGGTATAGTGATGTAAAGTCAAAAGTAAAAGGCAAAGTAAAAGCAAAGCAATAATAAAGTGATGGAGATTGATATGATGAGAAAGAGACCTGGGAGCCATAGGTTTCACTAGTGGCTTCTCTCAAGAGCATAAGTATTCTATGATGGGTGAACAAATTACTGTTGAGCAATTGACAGAATTGAGCATAGTTATGAGAATATCTAGGTATGATCATGTATATAGGCATCACGTCCGAGACAAGTAGACCGACTCCTGCCTGCATCTACTACTATTACTCCACTCATCGACCGCTATCCAGCATGCATCTAGAGTATTAAGTTAAAAACAGAGTAACGCCTTAAGCAAGATGACATGATTTAGAGGGATAGTTTCATGAAATATGATAAAAACCCCATCTTGTTATCCTCGATGGAAACAATACAATATGTGCCTTGCTGCACCTTCTGTCACTGGGAAAGGACACCACAAGATTGAACCCAAAGCTAAGCACTTCTCCCATGGCAAGAAAAACCAATCTAGTAGGCCAAACCAAACTGATAATTCAAAGAGACTTGCAAAGATAACCAATCATACATAAAATAATTCAGAGAAGATTCAAATATTATTCATAGATAGACTTGATCATAAACCCATAATTCATCGGTCTCAACAAACACACCACAAAAAGAAGATTACATCAAATAGATCTCCACGAGAGAGGGGGAGAACATTGTATTGAGTTCCAAAAAGAGAGAAGAAGCCATCTAGCTACTAACTATGGACCCGTAGGTCTGAAGTAAACTACTCACACTTCATCGGAGGGGCTTGAATGATGATGTAGAAGCCTTCCGTGATCGATTCCCCTTCCGGCGGAGCTCCGGAACAGGCCCCAAGATGGGATCTCGTGGATACATAAATTTGCGGCGGTGGAATTAGGTTTTTTGCTCCATCCCCGATCATTTGGGGGTACGTAGGTATATAGAGGAGGAAGGAGTACGTCGGTGGAGCTTCGAGGGGCCCACGAGGTAGGGGCGCGCCCTTGGGAGGCGCCCTCCTCCCTCGTGACCACCTCGTGGCTTTCTTGACGGAGGGTCCAAGTCTCCTGGATCTTATCTGATGAGAAAATCACATTTCCGAAGGTTTCATTCCGTTTGGACTCCGTTTGATATTCTGTTTCTCTGAAACACTGAAATAGGCAAAAAAACAGCAATTCTGGGTTGGGCCTCCGGTTAATAGGTTAGTCCTAAAAATAATATAAAAGTGGATAATAAAGCCCAATATAGTCCAAAACAATAGATAATATAGCATGGAGCAATCAAAAATTATAGATACGTTGGAGATGTATCACCCAGCCTCGGAAGATCAACACGTCGCAGCCCTACCTAGGCACAACAGAGAGGTCAGCACGCCGGTCTAAATCCTATGGCGGAGGGGTCTGGGCCCATCGCCCATTGCACACCTGCATGTTGCGAACACGGCCGGTGAGTAGACCTAGCAACCTCCATTACAAAGGAAGTTGCGTTACGCAGTCCACCCCGGCGCGCGCCGCTCAATTGCTGACGTCACGAAGGCTTCGGCTGATACCACGACGTCGGGTGCCCATAACTGTTCCCGCGTAGTTGGTTAGTGTGTATAGGCCAGTAGCCAGACTCAGATCAAATACCAAGATCTCGTTAAGCGTGTTAAGTATCCGCGAACACCGACCAGGGCCAGGCCCACCTCTCTCCTAGGTGGTCTCAACCTGCCCTGTCGCTCCGCCTCAAAGTAACAGTCGGGGGCCGTCGGGAACTCAGGCCCACCACTACCTGGATGGAGCCACCTGCCCCTTCAGCCCCCACATCAGAATCACCTGCGGGTACTCAACGAGCCGACCCGACTTTAGTCACCACCTGTATAGTATGTATATATGTATAAGTATATACCCGTGATCACCTCCCGAGTGATCACGGCCCGATAGTATAGCATGGCAGACGGACAAGAATGTAGGGCCACTGATGATAAACTAGCATCCTATACTAAGCATGTAGGATTGCAGGTAAGGTACCAATAGTTGTAGCAACAATGACATGCTATGCATCAGAATAGGATTAACGGAAAGCAGTAACATGCTACACTACTCTAATGCAAGCAGTAGAGAGAAGAGTAGGCAATATCTGGTGATCAAGGGGGGGCTTGCCTGGTTGCTCCGCAGACAGAAGTTTGCCCTCGAATGTGAAGTAGTCGATCACTAGTTCAACCGCGGTCTCGGGGTTTACCGGAAAACATAACGGAAGGGGAACACAATAAATAACAGAGCAATCAAATGTAACACAAGGCAAGATGCGACAATACGTTGTTCTAGGGGTGCCCTAACGCGGTATGAGGTGGTACCGGCGAAGGGGGGAAACATCCGGGAAAATATCCCCGGGGTTTTGCGTTTTTGGACAGATGAATTGGAGGGGGAAAGTTGCGTGTTCGCTATGCTAGGGATGTGTGGCGGACGAATGGGCTGCGTATTCGGATTCGTCTCATCGTTCTGAGCAACTTTCATGTACAGAGTTTTTCCATCCAAGCTACGGTTTATTTTATATTAATTTTAAAAGATTTAAATCATTTTTAGAATTTATTTAATTATTTAATTCAACATTATCCAGAACAG
Organism: Triticum dicoccoides; assembly: GCF_002162155.2. Taxonomy (NCBI): domain Eukaryota; kingdom Viridiplantae; phylum Streptophyta; class Magnoliopsida; order Poales; family Poaceae; genus Triticum; species Triticum dicoccoides. The sequence continues at coordinate 590,687,405 of NC_041388.1, read as the reverse complement.
TGTTTGCTGACATCATCATGACGTTAGCATGACATCAGCAGTCAACAAGGGGTTGACTGGGTCAAACTGACATGTGGGTCCCACATGTCACTGATTGTTTGTCTAATCAGTTAATTAAGGTTAATTAACAGGGTTAATTAGATTAATTAACAGTACTAATTAAGTTAATTAATTATCTCAATTAATTAAATGCTTAATTAATTGATTATATTTCATTATTATTATTAATCTAAATTAATTAATTTTATTTTATTATTTTTATTATTTATATATATATATATTTTTTGTAAACAAGGGCGTGGGGCCCAGTGCCATAGGCCCAGGCCACAAGCGGGCACTGGGCGCTAGCGGGCAGCGGGCGCTGGGTGCCGGCCCAACTGGGTGCTGGCCTAGGCCAGACGGGGCCGCGGCGGGGGCATGAGCGCGCGTCCCGGCGATTGCGGCCGGACGACGCGGGGTGCGATGGAGCGCGGGCGCGAGACAGGGGCGGTGGATCGGCGAATAGGCCCGCGGTGGGCTCGACTGCGACGGGGTTCGGCCGGGGAGCAGCGCAGTAGAGGGGGGAGGCGAGGCGATGCAGCATCAGACCGCTGATACGTCTCCAACGTATCTATAAATTTTTATTGCTCCATGCTATATTATCTACTGTTTTGGACCATATCGGGCTTGTTTTTCCACTTTTATATTATTTTTGGGACTAACTTATTAACCAGAGGCCCGGCCCAGAATTGTTGTTTTTTTTTTGCCTATTTCAGTGTTTCGGAGAAACAGAATATCAAACGGAGTCCAAACGGAATGAAACCTTCGGAAACGTGATTTTCTCATCAGATAAGATCCAGGAGACTTGGACCCTCCGTCAAGAAAGCCACGAGGCGGTCACGAGGGTGTAGGGCCCCTCCCTAGGGCGCGCCCCTGCCTCGTGGGCCCCTCGAAGCTCCACCGACGTACTCCTTCCTCCTATATATACCTACATACCCGCAAATGATCGGGGACAGAGCCAAAAACCTAATTCCACCGCCGCAACTTTCTGTATCCACGAGGTCCCATCTTGGGGCCTGTTCCGGAGCTCCGCCAAAGGGGGCATCGATCACGGAGGGCTTCTACATCATCATCCAAGCCCCTCCGATGAAGTGTGAGTGGTTTACTTCAGACCTACGGGTCCATAGTTAGTAGCTAGATGGCTTCTTCTCTCTTTTTGGATCCCAATATAATGTTCTCCCCCTCTCTTGTGAAGATCTATTCGATGTAATCTTCTTTTTGCGGTGTGTTTGTTGAGACCGGTGAATTGTGGGTTTATGATCCAGTCTATCTATGAATAATATTTGAATCTTCTCTGAATTCTTTTATGTATGATTGGTTATCTTTGCAAGTCTCTTCGAATTATCAGTTTCGTTTGGCCTACTAGATTGGTTGTTCTTTCCATGGGAGAAGTGCTTAGCTTTGGGTTCGATCTTGCGGTGTCCTTTCGTAGTGACAGAAGGGGCAGCAAGGCACGTATTGTATTGTTGCCAATCGAGGATAACAAGATGGGGTTTTTCTCATATTGCATGAAACTATCCCTCTACATCATGTCATTTTGCTTAAGGCGTTACTCTGTTTTTAACTTAATACTCTAGATGCATGCTGGATAGCGGTCGATGAGTGGAGTAATAGTAGTAGATGTAAGCAGGAGTCGGTCTACTTGTCTCGGACGTGATGCGTATATACATGATCATACCTAGATATTCTCATAACTATGCTCAATTCTGTCAATTGCTCAATAGTAATTTGTTCACCCACCATAGAATACTTATGCTCTTGAGAGAAGCCACTAGTGAAACCTATGGCCCCTGGGTCTCTTTCTCATCATATCAATCTCCATCAATTTATTATTACTTTGCTTTTTACTTTGCCTTTTACTTTTTTACTTTGCATCTCTATACCAAAAATATTATTTATCATCTCTATCAGATCTCACTTTCGTATGTGACCATGAAGGGATTGACAACCCCTAAGCGCGTTGGTTGCGTTGAGCTATTGTTTTTGTGTAGGTACGAGGGACTCGCGCGTAGCCTCCTACTGGATTGATACCTTGATTCTCAAAAACTGAGGGAAATACTTACGCTACTTTGCTGCATCATCCTCTCCTCTTCGGCGAGATCCAATGCAGTGCTCAAGAGGTAGCAACCGCAGGCGAGGCGCGGTGCGGGCGAGCGGAGGCGTGCGCGTGGTCAGCGGGGCAGGGGGCTGGCCGGAGCGGGCGCAGCAGAGCTGGACGGAGGGCGCGAGGGAGCACAGACGGGCGCGGCAATAGCGGCAGAGCACGGCGGAAGCTGCGGGCGAGGGGCGCGGTGGCCGGTGCGGCCTGGCGCGTCCATGGGCGCGGGGCTGCGGCCGGAGCGCGACGAGGGCGAGGCAAGCGCGCATCGGGCGTGGCCGAGGACGACACGAGCGCGTGTAGCTGCAGGGACTGGGGCGTGCGGGCGCTTGCGACGTCGGGAGATGACAGAAGCCAGGGGAGGGAGGAGGGTGAGCTCACGCGCGTGTAGAGGAGCGGGGATGGTGAGTCTTGATGAAGCGGCGCGAGGAGGGGACGAGGACACGGTCCGGTGGTGTCGTGGCTCCGGCGAGGGGGACTCCAAGCGGCTGTGGCGTCGGGACCGAGTCCCAGCTCCAGATCGAGGGCGGCGCACGGACGGGCATCGGGGCGACTCGGGGTGAGGTGAGGAGGAGGCGGTGACAGGGCGGCGCGGCACGGAGGATGGGCGCCGCGAGGTGGCTTCGGGCGGCGGCGATGGACAGCGCCGGGCGGGATCGATCCCGGTCCTGATTGGATCGGGAGTGGGAGAGAGAGAACG
>NC_041388.1:590675163-590684251 GCF_002162155.2 Triticum dicoccoides | reverse complement strand
AGTGGGGGTGGGCCGGCCCATTCAGGCGGCCGGGGTCCGTGTGGACGGCCAGCTGGGCCAAAAGGCCAAGTGGGGGGAGGGTTTTCTCCTTTTCTTATTTTTGTTTTGTTTTTTTACCTTTCACTTATTTTATTTTCTGTTCTAATTTCTAGTTTCCTCTGATTTTAGTTTTATAAAACCACAAAAGTTGAACCTAATTTAGTATCAGTAACTATACCTTAGCTACAAAAAGATCAAACCCTAAACAAAATAGTCTAACATTTTATAAATAATAAAAGGCATTTATTAAATTGGTTATGTTGTTGTTTTATTCATCGTAGAGTATTTAAGCATTTTATAAAAGTATGGTTCCCCTACCATAATAACCTATGCAATATTTGGTTCACTCCGAACATTTTAGTTTTAATATTTGAAAACCTTTATTGTTAGATGCATTTTGAACTTCAATTTGAATCGGTTTTGAACTACCGCGAGACTAGCAACAGTAATTGAAGTGACGTGGCATCATTAGCAGAGGGTTGTTGTAGCTTAATTATCCGTGCGTCACAATTCTCCTTCACTACAAGAAATCTCGTCCCGATATTTAGGAGCGGGAGTAAGGGAAAGTTCTGGTTACGAAATTCTAACGGATCTTCTCGTTCTTGGTTGCTCTTCTCAAAGAGGTCGATCTATTACATTGATGTCTTCATTCCTCTGTTTCAGGTCATCATGATGAAGTCATCATCCTTTCTTTGGAAATTTCATCGTACTTGCAAAAAGACAATGGGTAACTTCGGAAGAACGGACCTTACAAGGTTGACTATGTGGCAGATAACTCAGGGAATGTGGTTGAAAGCAACTCTCGAATAGATACTTAAGAAAATATCGAGAGTAAAATAAGAAGGTACCATGAGAAGTTTCCAATGGGCAAGCAATAATTCGATAGCCTAATCATAAGGTGAAAGAGGTTCAGAGCAACGAGAATAAGTATTGCGTCTGATACCAGAATAGATCACTAGGCAGGTGGCCCGTGAATTACATATGAAGTCAAGCGGGAGGAATAACTTTGACAACAGGGTGTACAGGAGAGTCAGGTTTCGATCCTGTGGAACTTTGGGTTATGGGCCCACCATGTGGATTAAAAGTAGGAGGAGCAGTGACATCTTGCACGGTCATGATAGCAAGGCATGTCAGAGGGTAGCCTGTCGGTTATGTCGGCAACAACGTCGGTACCAAGGGCGAGGGACGAGGAGAACCATTTTCCTGCTCATTAAACGAGGCAGACCAATAGGCAAGGTTCTCATCCATCGGTGGCTACCGGAATGTCATCAACAATAGTAACAGGGTCTTGCTAACGGAATTGTATAATGAGGTATTTACATAAGTAGGAGAATATTACTCCTTAGATCATATAGATCACAAGAAAGATTAAACCAAACAATGGAAAGGAAAATGTGATTATTAGATTAAACAGAACAATGGAAAGGAAAATGTGTTAAAACACATATTCCAGGGGTATATCCTCCCAAGGACAATCGGAGCATGATATCCTTGACTGGTTATAATGTAGAAAACTCTTTAGGTAAGGTGAGAGAAATTTCATGACACTACTCATACAGTGGTGTTTGGGTAATTGAGCAGGAAACATTTAGCATTGGGCTTCAAATGTTCTTGTTGATAATCGGAGTACCACAAACAAGCTTCGAGATAGCATTGACATGGTCACTAGGTAAAGATCAGACTTTGGATACACAAAGGATCCATCAGGAACAACTTATAGAATAAGACTTACAATTTCCTCATGGAAGAATGGCTAACCTTGCTAAAAGGAAACTATAACAATAGGTCCTCCGGGCAGGTGTGTTAGGATGACATCACCTTATTGGGTTAAAGACCAATGTTATAACTCTTGGGAATATGTTCCAACCATCATATCTGACCAAGATTTGGTCTGATTGGTGTCAGGATACCCCAGACTCGGGATGCCTGAGAAGAAAAAGGTGCAACTCCAATAAACGAGATGGCATTGTAAGATTATAAGGAAATGAACTATGGAAGCAAGTTTCGAATCATGAGTTCATCATTGAACCAAGGAGAGGATGAGGAGGTGGCTGATGAACTCAATGACAATGAATCGAGATTTCCAAAAGATGGATTCCCCACCAGTATTCGAACAAGGAGATAACATTTGTCAGATCAAATGATATAATGAGGTATGCCCGAGGAAAACATACACAGTTAATCATTGATTGAAAGGTGCACCCGAAATATGGGCTTAGGTAGCACGATCAATGTTAGAATGGTGATTCGATAACCAACGATCTAAGAATGAAATGCCGATCATTAACTTCAAAGCAATAGGGTTGCTAGAAGTTTCGAAGTCGCACATCATAGTTCAATTGTTGGTTTTCCGGTTAGAAACAACACGGGGACCAAGGAATGAACGAATATGGCAAGAGGTATCACCTGTATCAAAAATTCTTAAGGGGTGGTGAAATTCTCACTACATTGATGGCTTAAGAGATGGTAATGTTCCAAGGTAAGGAAGAACAAAGGCTGTATAGCAAGGATCTCAAGGTATAACACAAAAACACGAACAAGTTTGTGTTGGAGGGAAGGAAATAAAGTGGCCGATGATTATACAAATTATCGAGGGCAAGGATGGTATTTCTCATCATGAATTTGATTGATATCCTGGCAGAGCTCTTAAGGTTGATGATAATCACGACACATTTGTCGAGAGATTTCAGGAAGATGTAATCAATCAGCGATGACATCAGGTCAAAGGAATGATGAAGCGAAGGGTTTTTGGAACCATGGGTACGACACAAACTTAGATTCAAGTTTGTGCTTCGAGGTGAAACGATAAGACGAGTAAATCGACGTAAGCTTAGCTTATTGCTGGAAGATGTGCTCCAGTAATAAGGAATGGGTGTCACAGTTAAAATTTAGCACGATAATGATATAGCCAATCAGGCTAGGGATGACTTGAAGTATTTTTAAACTCATAAGCAACGAAGATTACTTAGCGTTATCAAACCAGAGTGTTGAATCAGTTCACTTACCAGTGTTCTTGAGCGACTAACAACTCAGAACCCATGAAAATTTGGAATCAGTGAGAAATAATAGCTAATGACAACTCGTAAAATGCAACATAATTCTTAGATATTATCGAGATGCCAGAGGGTAATACTCGGTGGTAGGTCAAGGAAGAGGCTGGACTGGTGTATTGAGTTGCAAAAGACAAGTGGTTTAACTCATCCGAGAAATGGGATCAAAGAAGAACATATGGTCGGAACCATGATTGGAAAGGATCAACTCACCGATACCAAAGGATATTATATCAAGGAAATAGTTATCAATACAAGAAGCTACCAGGATAGGATCTACATCGTGTCCATGGGCCTGAACACAAGGTTCACGGTCGACTCCCACTTCCTCAATGCATAACCTACCATTCACCTCTCGTATTTCAAAAATGACATTAGTTGTTGAAAGTTTTACCTGGTGCAATACCAGATAAGTATGTCCTGTGAAATCTTTCGGGTTCACACAAATTAAGGAAGTCATAGGTTGAACCCATCGGGGCATCTTAGGAACATATACCACAAACTTCAGAGTAATTTATTACAAGCTCAAAAGTAGAGCATGGTTTAGAAAGCAGAGGATACAATTTACCAAAGGCATTATGTATCCGAGGAAAGGCTCATAAGTTTAATGAATATGAAGGACGATGTCGGACAAAATCCAACAAAGGATCTGGTGGTCCATAAGGGATCTGATGTGAGTATCGGTACTCAACCAGAGAAAGCAAGAATGCAATGAGATCAGATTATAGAAACAACTGACTAACTCAAAGCTCAAATGCAAAGGAATTATGAATCCAAAACAAGGGATCATAAGCAATGCTCTGATTAGGGATGGATAAGTTGAATAGCCTTAGGGTTACAATCAATGGCAATTTGGTTGGTCGACAACCAGCTCAGGTTCAAAATGACGTCTGAGCCGAAAGGATAATTTTCAGGGAATGACTGATGATTGTGTGCATTCACACACAAGTTGAATCAACGGGATCAGATTGTCGATCATAAAGTATTTTAATGAATATTGCTTGACATATGGTAGTAACCATTAGGCAAGCGGGTAAAGAAGATGAAGAGCATTAGGCTACTGAGGATTTCAGAAGTTCGAATGGCATTTCGAAGAATTTTGCGAAACACCTGAACAACTGGGGACGAACGGATCCCCGGTAAGTGCGAGAAATTATCCGTAGGGGTATTCATGTGGCAAAGAACAAGATGGTAGTAAGCTCAAAGGATTCTCGGGACAACAGAGAGTATTTCGGGGCATCTTGTAATGACAAGAGCAACGAGGAATGTTTGTATTTATGGCAAGTGTATGTAGTTTCCCATAGGGTTGACGGTGGAAGGAAATCTCAAAAGCGATGAGCACAAGTTCTCAGGCGAACATGAGAGAGTATCTTTTGAATCTTCTGGTGCAGCAGGTGATCATCTGTAATAAGGGGCTCTCCGGAAGAAAGTACTTGCGAGAACCTAGAGTTAGAGTTAGCAAAATCTTTTAACCCGAATAGAAGTGAGATCAGAGTCCCAGAGTATAGATGAGGAATAAAAGATCCTAATACCACCCAAATGGCGACGTGGGCCTGTAAGGCACACAGCCATGTTAGTAAAAGTTCTGCAATGTCTAGACTCGACTTCGGCCAAGGAGTGTGGAAGGGGGATTCCTACAGGAAGTCGGCTCTGATACCAACTTGTGATGCCCCCGATTTGACCGTACACTAATCATACATGCAAACATGTATGATCAAGATCAGGGACTCACGGGAAGATATCACAACACAACTCTACAAATAAAATAAGTCTTACAAGCATCATATTATAAGCCAGGGGCCTCGAGGGCTCGAATACAAGAGCTTGATCATAGAGGAGTCAGCGGAAGCAACCATATCTGAGTACAGACATAAGTTAAACAAGGTTGCCTTAAGAAGGCTAGCACAAACTGGGATACATATCGAAAGAGGCGCATGCCTCCTGCCTGGGATCCTCCTAAACTACTCCTGGTCGTTGTCAGCGGGCTGCACATAGTAGTAGGCACCTCCCGAGTAGTAGTAGTCGTCATCGACAGTGGCGTCTGGCTCCTGGGCTCCATCGTCTGGTCGCAGCAATCGGGTATAGAAAGGGGAAAAGGGGGGAGAAAAGCAACCGTGAGTACTCATCCAAAGTACTCGCAAGCAAGGAGCTACACTACATATGTATGCATTGGTATCAAATGGAAAAGGGGTAACATATGTGGACTGAACTACAGAATGCCGGAATAAGAGGGGGATAGCTAGTCCTATCGAAGACTACGCATCTGGTAACCTCCATCTTGCAGCAGAAGAAGAGAATAGATGGCAAGTTCACCAAGTAACATCGCATCGCATAATCCTAACTGATGATCCTCCCCTCGTCACCCTGTGAGAGAGCGACCACCGGTTGTATCTGGCACATGGAAGGGTGCGTTTTATTAAGTATCCAGTTCTAGTTGTCATAAGGTCAAGGTACAACTCCAAGTCGTCCTGTTACCGAAGATCATGACTATTCGAATAGATTAACTTCCCTGCAGGGGTGCACCACATTTCCCAACATGCTCGATCCCCTTTGTCTGGACACACTTTCCTGGGTCATACCCGGCCTCGGAAGATCAACACGTCGCAGCCCTACCTAGGCACAACAGAGAGTTCAGCATGCCGGTTTAAATCCTATGGTGCAGGGGTCTGGGCTCATCGCCCATTGCACACCTGCACGTTGCGAACGCGGCCGGTGAGCAGACCTAGCAACCCCCATTACAAAGGAAGTTGCGTTACACGGTCCAACCCGGCGCGCGCTGCTCAGTCGCTGACGTCACGAAGGCTTCGGCTGATACCACGATGTCGAGTGCCCATAACTATTCCCTCGTAGTTGGTTAGTGCGTGTAGGCCAGTAGCCAGACTCAGATCAAATACCAAGATCTCGTAAGCATGTTAAGTATCCGCGAATGGCGACCAGGGTCAGGCCCACCTCTCTACTAGGTGGTCTCAACCTGCCCTGTCGCTCTGCCTCAAATTAACAGTCGGGGGCTATCGGGAACTCAGGCCCACCAAGTCTGGATGGAGCCACCTACCCCTTCAGCCCCCACATCAGAATCACCTGCGGGTACTCAACGAGCCGACCCGACTTTAGTCACCACCTGTATAGTATGTATATATGTATAAGTATATACCCGTGATCACCTCTCGAGTGATCACGGCCCTATAGTATAGCATGGCAAACGGACAAGAATGTAGGGCCACTGATGATAAACTAGCATCCTATACTATGCATGTAGGATTGCAGGTAAGGTATCAACAGTTGTAGCAACAATGACAGGCTATGCATCAGAATAGGATTAACGGAAAGCAGTAACATGCTACACTACTCTAATGCAAGCAGTAGAGAGAAGAGTAGGCAATATATGGTGATCAAGGGGGGGGCTTGCCTGGTTGCTCTACAGACAGAAATGGGCCCTCGAAGGTGAAGTAGTCGATCACTGGTTCAACCGCGGTATCGGGGTTTACCGGAAAAGGTAACGGAGGGGGAACACAATAAATAATAGAGCAATAAAATGTAACACAAGTCAAGACGCGACAATACGTTGTGCTAGGGGTGCCCTAGCGCGGTATGAGGTGGTACCAGCAAAGGGGGGAAACATCCGGGAAAATATCCCCGGGGTTTCGCGTTTTCGGACAGATGAATTGGAGGAGGAAAGTTGCGTGTTCGCTATGCTAGGGATGTGTGGCGGACGAACGGGTTGCATATTCCAATTCATCTCGTCGTTTTGAGCAACTGTCACATACAAAGTTTTTCCATCCGAGCTACTGTTTATTTTATATTAATTTTAAAAGATTTAAATCATTTTTAGGATTTATTTAATTATTTAATTCAACATTATCCAGAACAGTGTTTGCTGACATCATCATGACGTTAGCATGACATCAGCAGTCAACAGGGGGTTGACTGGGTCAAACTGACGTGTGGGTCCCACATGTCATTGACTGTTTGTCTAATCAGTTAATTAAGGTTAATTAACAAGGTTAATTAGATTAATTAATAGTATTAATTAAGTTAATTAATTGTCTCAATTAATTGAATGATTAATTAATTGATTATATTTCATTATTATTACTAATCTAAATTAATTTATTTTATTTTATTATTTTTATTATTATATATATATATGTATATTGTAAACAAGGGCGTGGGGCCCCAGTGCCATAGGCCCAGGCCATAGGCGGGCATTGGGCGCTAGCGGGCAGCGGGCGCTGGGGGCTGGCCCGATTGGGTGCTAGCCCAGGCCAGCCGGGGCCGCGGCGGGGGCACGAGCGCGTCCCGGCGATGGCGGCCGGACAGCACGGGGTGCGATGGAGCGCGGGCGCGAGACAGGTGCGGCGGATCAGCGAATAGGCCCGCGGTGGGCTCGACTGCGACGAGGTTTGGCCGAGGAGCAGCGCAGTAGAGGGGGGAGGCGAGGCGATGCAGCATTGCTATGTCTTGAGCTTGCGTTGGTTTTCCCTGAAGAGGAAGGGATAATGCAGCAGAGTAGCGTAAGTATTTCCCTCAGTTTTTGAGAACCAAGGTATCAATCCAGTAGGAGGCCACGCTCAAGTCCCTCGTACCTGCACAAAACGATAGCTAATCGCAACCAACGCGATTAGGGGTTGCCAATCCCTTCACGGTCACTTACGAGAGTGAGATCTGATAGATATAATATTTTTGGTATTTTTGGTATAAAGATGCAAAGTAAAAAGTAAAAGCAAAGTAAAAAAGCAAAGCAAGATTAAAGTGATGGAGATTGATATGATGAGAATAGACCCGGGGGCCATAGGTTTCACTAGTGGCTTCTCTCAAGAGCATAAGTATTCTACGGTGGGTGAACAAATTACTGTTGAGCAATTGATAGAATTGAGCATAGTTATGAGAATATCTAGGCATGATCATGTATATAGGCATCACGTCCGTGACAAGTAGATCGAAACGATTCTGCATCTACTACTATTACTCCAATCATCTGTCACATCCCTAGCTTCTGGTTTGCTCTGAGCTAGCTAGTCATGTGTTGCATCATGTTTAAATTTTGCCTAAAATTGAAATGGGGATGTTCAAACCCTAGCATTAAATCAACTCAACTAGGGTGAATTAAAATCTTTTCAATAAACCCAAAAGGTTCCTAAGAAAAGTTCATGATTTCTGGTTAAGGTGGAAACCTCTGCCAAAAATGATGAATATATTCTTAGGTCATTTTTGGATTTTTGAATTAAATCATATTGTATTTGACTTTGGGCATTTAAATACTATAAATAATTTAAATGTTCAAATAAATGTTGGAAATTGTTAAGGGTCACTGAAATAATTCAGAAAGCACCCATAATTGTTTCCAGGATTTTATTAAATGATTTGGTATTTTAAATCAAATCAAAAACAAAATAACAGAAATAGAAAAGAAATAAAAGAGAGAGAGAGAAGGAAGTTACCTGGCGCCCACTTACCTGGCCCAGCACGGCCCAGCCCATCTCCACTCCCCCCCTGTCGTCTTCCTCTGCCAGTAGGCAGAGGCGAGGCGTGGCGCGCGCCCGAGAGGCCTCGGCCACCTCCTGCTTCCCCCTGGCCACCTCCTGCTTCCTCCTCGACGCCCCGGAGACGCCACGCACCTCCCTGCCTCTCTCCCTCACTCTCCCGCGTCCTCATCCTCTCCCCTGGACCTCTCTCTCACTCGCCCGAACGGAGCCGCCGCCACCGACGAGCTCCCTCGCGGCCACCGCCACCCCCTAGCCTCGCCGATGCGCTCAAAGGCTCCGCCTCGACCCCCTCTTTCTCCCCACCGAGCCACAAGGTCCCGGACACGCTGCAACGCCGCCACCATCGCCGTTTCCATTGCCGGCCGCCGAGGATCTTCATCGTCGATTCGCCACCGTCTCCGCTTCCCCGAGCTCGTCATCTACCCCATCCGAACCACCGTGAGCTCCTGCACGTTTTGCCCCTACCCCCGTGGCTTGCCGCTCGCCATAGCCGCCATTTCATAGCTGGTCGTAGCA
>NC_041388.1:590638992-590674902 GCF_002162155.2 Triticum dicoccoides | reverse complement strand
GCCGCCGCCTGAGCTCGTCGCTGGCGTAGCTCCGGTGACCATTTGGTCACCCTGGCATGCCTAACTCGCTCCCCGCACCGCGTAGCGCCCCGCTAGCCGCTCACCTCGCTCGTTTGCGCACCGTAGCACTAACTCGCCCCAACCCCAAGCTCCGGCCGCTGCCTCGGGCTCCACTCCGGCGAACCCCGGCCACCCCCGCACCTCCCGTTGGCCCCCCTAGATGCGCACGGGCACGGGCTACCTCCTGGTGCCCTTGGCGCGTCGATCCGATGCCCTAGCGCAAGTCCGGCGTCCCCCGCCGTGCTCTATGGTCGTCGTCGGCTAAACTCCGGCGAGAGCTGATGTGGCCGGTCATTAGGGCCTAACCACCCCGCTAACCCAGGCCTAGAGCCACTGACATGTGGGCCCTAGTGCCCCTAATCTTTAATTAAACTAAACTAACCCCCCCTGTCTAACCTGTGTCACTGACGTGTGGACCCCACACGTCAGGTTTGACCGGACCAGCCCAGTTGACTCTGCTGACGTCACAGTGACGTGCTGCTGACGTCATAAATCATTTTCTGGAATTATTTTAATTCTAAATATTCAGGAAATTCCAGAAAATGCCTAAAACTTCTAAAATTCATAGAAATTCAACCGTAACTCCAAATTAAATAATTTATATATGAAAAATTATCAGAAAAATTCAAGGAATCCATATGTACCATTTTCATGCATGTTTGAACAATGTTTGTCCTCTGTTTTGGACAAAACAAATAAAGGGCATTTAAATAATCATATATGGAGTTGGAAATTGAATCATGTGTTCAAACCAACTTCATTTAAATCATAGCTAGATGCACTAGCCCAAAACACATTCATATTGCCATGTCATAGCATGCATCATATTGTGCATTGCATTGATCATGTTTCTTCTGTGTTTGCCGGTGTTGTTCCCCCTCGGTAGACGTTGTACCGACGATGTGATCGTTGACACTGATGAAGACTCAATGTTATCTTCAGAAGTGCCAGGCAAGCAAAACCCCCTTGTTCATTCCGATACAATCCCACTCTCTCGCTCCTGCTCTCTTTTACTGCATTAGGACAACAACGATTCATCTGTTACTTGCTGCGGTAGCTGAACCCCTTTATCCTTTGCATGACCTGTCATTCCACAGTAAATAGATGAAACCCACTAGCATGAGTAGGAGTTGTTTGAGCCCTGATGTGCCTACTCATTCATGCTTGTTTGTCATGCCTGCTACTGCTTAGAGTTGAGTCAGGTCTGATTCATCGAGGATGAATCAGAGGTGTGAGAATATGTCCGACTGTGTGTGAGCTAAGTGTGTGAACACGATTTGGTAAAAGGTGTCGGTGAGAGGCCATGTAGGAGTACATGGTGGGTTGTCTCATTGAAGCCATCCTCAGGAACTGAGTTCTGTGTTTGTGATCCATGATTCAGCTACTACCATACATTGGGCCCTGAAATATGACCCCGCTCGACTTCTTATTCACCCTAGTCCTTTGTCCAGGAGTTGCAAGTAGTTTCTGGTGTTTATAGCTTACTGGAGGCCGTGGAAAGCGCTGACCGTAGGGGTGGGCTGTGATGCGGTAGGTACGTGGCACGGTGTACCGGATGCCCGTTTGGTATCTCGGGAACCCTGTTCACATCGTTTGGGGCTGTGAGCGAAACTCCGGCCGGATCTCCTCATGGATGGAACCCGAATAGGCGATAAACCTGGACTAGAGACTTGAGTGTTTAGGTAGGTCGTGGTCTACACCCACGTCGGCTTTCTCTTGAAGTCTTCCGAGCACATGTCGTGTGCAGACGCTAAGTGGTGGAAACATGTATGAAGAAGTACACCCCTGCAGGGTTAACATCATCTATTCGAATAGCCGTGTCCGCGGTAAAGGACTTCTGGGTTGCTTATATCAGTTCATAGACAAGTGAAAGTGGATACTCTAAAATACGCAAGATAAGCGTGAGTGCTATGGATGGCGTTCTCGTAGGGAGACGGGAGCGGATCCATAGTGGTGTATTGATATGGTGAATATGTGGACTCGTGTGCGCCACCTCAAAAGAGTTGCTTGCAGTCGTAGTTTAGGATAGCCACCGAGTCAAAGCTGGCCTGCTGCAGTTAAACCCCACCATCCCCTTGTTGATAATGATGCATATGTAGTTAGTTCTGATGTAAGTCTTGCTGGGTACATTTGTACTCACGTTTGCCTATTTTATGTTTTTGCAGAGAGACTTCGGTCTCACTAGTAGTTCCACGTGGACTTCGACGTTTAGCTTGTTACCTCAGCTACGGTCTTGTGCCCCGGCAGGATTTGGTAGATAGTCAGGCTTCTCAGCCTTTTTCAGTTATAGATGTCTGTACCCAGACATGATAGCTTCCGCTTGTGCTTTGATTTGTATGCTCTGATTGTTGGGTCATGAGACCCATGTTTGTAATATCTCGCTCCTCGGAGCCTATTGAATAAATTACTTGAGTCGTAGAGTCATGTTGTGATGCCATGTTGTATTTGCACATATCGAGCATATTGTGTGTATGTTATTGAAATGCTTGGTATGTGTGGGATCTGACCATTTAGTTGTTTATCTTTAGTAGCCTCTCTTACGGGGAAATGTCTCCTAGTGTTTCCACCGAGCCATGGTAGCTTGCTACTGCTCCGGAACACTTAGGCTGGCCGGCATGTGTCCTTCTTCGTTCCTGTGTCTGTCCCTTCGGGGAAATGTCACGCGATGAATACCGGAGTCCTGTTAGCCCGCTACAGCCCGGTTCACCGGAGTCCTGCTAGCCCAGTGCTACAACCTGGATTCACTCGCTGATGACCGACACGTTCGATGCTGGGTCATGATGCCTGTCCCTGTAAGTCTGTGCCACTTTGGGTTTACGACTAGCCATGTCAGCCCGGGCTCCTTATCATATGGATGCTAGCGACACTGTCATATACGTGTGCCAAAAGGCGCAAACGGTCCCGGGCAAAGGTAAGGCGACACCCGTGGGAATACCGTGCGTGAGGGCGCAAAGTGATATGAGGTGTTACATGCTAGATCGATGTGGCATTGAGTCGGGGTCCTGACAGCGTTGGTATCAGAGCTTGACTGCCTGTAGGATTACCAAGCCAAACTGGTCGAAGTTGAGTCTAGAAATTCTTTAGTTATATAAGGGAATTGATTGTGGGATGGAACGTAAGGCTCTTTTTACTCCTTACACGTTATGCCTTCTGATCTGAGTCATCATCATCTCTTCTACGGGGATTAAGAACTAGGCTATCTCTTCTTTCTATCAGGATCACGTGTTACTAATCCGTAGACTTATAAGATTTTTGGACTTAAGCCTCTGTTCAGTTTTTACTGCTTCCGTATGTTAATTGTTGATCTCGAAACCGTGATATTGTGCTTCTGAGTGGTTATGCCACCATTTTTGTGAATGTCTCAAATCTTTTCTGAGCATTTACAGCCGTTATGCTGTCCGAGTCATTCCAGGTTTCTAAATAGTCTGATGCATTTGCAAAATCCTTTCCCTCTGGTTTCGATGTTCCTTTATGCCAGCTCAACCACACTAATTGTTGAGTTGAGGTATTCTATTGCCTTGACATTTATGTTGGAGTTACTATTATGACCCTAGGTATTTAGGGAGTCACCTAGTAATCTAGCAACGTTTTGTGTTCCCAGTGTGAGATTCTGGCCTTTATTCCCGAAAGCATTCCGTGATGCTACTTAGTAGTAGGTATTCTATTCCTGGGTTTTGAACCCGAGATTCACTCTACTTACTTCATGTTGATAGTGTTGCTAGTTCCTTTAGGATATTAGTAACTTTGCGATAGTCCTCGAGGTTCGTGGTATATCCTTCTTCCAATTACCATGAACCATTCTTGGCAGGAGTTCTTCTGAACCAAAAGATGACAACAAGAGTGCTCTTGATGAGTTCTCCATTATATATTGTGGCTCTGCCAGTTCTACCTTTCCGCATGGATTGTCCGGAAGAAATATGTTGAATTCGTTCGACATGCCAAACCATGCATCCACAACTCAGAAAATTGTGTGTTCCTTTGAGTTGTCCCTCTTTAGTTGTCTACTGACCTTCGTCTATCAATTGATAGTCAAGAGTATGCGTGCGTTCATTTATCGATGCCTATTACTCTTGTGGTCCGTCAAGCCATTCTATCGCGGAATGATAGGAGAAACAAACTCCAGTACCTCTTCCATATCTAGGATTGGATCAAAGCAATTGTGCTCCGCAGATCAAAATGCCAGCCCAGCTTTTGATTCTGTTCTACCCTGAAGTATTACCGTCCTTATGTCAGGATTTTCATGAGGATTGCACCGGCTCTTGTGAATTCTTGATGTAGTGATACTTCTCGCCATCATTATTCATCCCTCGGTTCCGTGTTGTCGCAACCGGAATGCCGACAAGTGAATCGTGATGTGTGAATTCAATACTCCTAGCAACCTTGTTGCTTGGTAGTTAATGGACAATAATTTCATTCTTAGCGTGTTGGTTTTGAATCATCATTCTAAGGTTGATCATGCTACCTAGTCCTTGTTCTCGGTGCACTCCTCGATCGATGAGTTAGGATTATTTAAAATCTTTGCTCTATTGATCATATCGTCTTGCCTCAAAAGGCAAGATTGTTCTCAAGTTTAGTAACATACCGGTGGTTCGTGATTTTCTGAATATCTTCTCGGAAGTATCACCAGGTCGTCACCTGACCATTATGTTGAGCTCGTGATCAAGTTGGTTTCTTGTGAACCACCCTTCTCCAAGAATCTGTGTTGGATATCCCTGAGCTAGTTGGTTAAGCTAGACAACAACTTGGAGAGTTGGAAGATGGAATCTTGCCCGATTTAGTTCATCTTAAGGGATATCCTGTGTGTGTGTGTGTGTGTGTTGAAGAAAGATGATATCTTCATCGATTGGTCCCTATGATCAGTTGCTGGACCTATTGTCTTATCAATCCTTTGATTTGAGTGTGGGCTATCGTCAAATCAAATCAGAACCAACGATATTCGTAATGTTGTCTTACTCGTGGTTTTTCCTCGAGCATACACCATTATATTTTTTGGTCTGACCAATACTATCACCGTGTTCACATGATGTTGGAAGTCCAGTGATATGGAAATTCCGATGAGTTGTTGTTGAGCCCATTGACAACATCCTTATCTCCTCCATGATTTTGTTGAACATTAAGCTATTATTGGAAACTTCTATAAGCATTATCTTCATGTTCCGTGCTCGAAGCATATGTTTCGATGGAAGAAGTGACTTCCTTTGATTCACGTGCATTTGATGTAAGTTGCCGACGTGAATTCGAGAAGGTTTGTTTTTTGCTCCTCTGGAATCATCCCAAGTCAGTCATGCATGTGCAAAGTATACCATGGTTTGGTAGATTAATTACCTCCACTCCATATGTATTCCGTAGCACCCCAAGCCACTAATTGATTTGTTCAAGGAGAAGGAGTTCCTTCATAAGAGCTAATCCGGACTTACGAAAGAACTTCGATATCCTCCATGATGGTTCCCAACCAGAACTCGGTAGTGTTTTATTGTAAGACTACCATGTGATCATGTTTGTCTGAGGCAGCGTGTTCACACATGTGTAGCAGAACCAGCTCATGTTTTGGAGCTTGCTATCGTAGTTCATTTCCCGAGAATCTCGCAACGTCATCTCATCGATTTGTGTTGCAAACTTTCATTTTTCTTCCTAGACTCGATGAGTCTGGAATATCCTGACACCAACCAGATCTGAGTCTCAGGCGGATATGATGGTTGGAACATTTCCCAAGAACTATAATATTGGTCCCTCGATAAACGGTAAAGTGGATGTCGTGGCCAACACACCCAGCCGGAAGACCTATTATTGTAGTATCTTGTTGCAGAAGTTGGCCACCTCCCCATAGGGATTTCGTAGGATTTACTCCCTAGTTGCCCCTATGGATTTTTGTGTTCCCGAAGTCCGACCTTTTACTTGATGTTCTAGTTATCAAACCATATCTATGAATGGGATACACTAGCACATCAAGGAGAACATTAGAAACGGAGTGCTAAGTGTCTCTCGGTCGATCATCCAGATTTTGTTTCCTTGGCCTCGCTAAGGTGAAATCTGAGAAAGTGTTATCTTCCTTTGCATCTGCATCATCCATCATCATTCACCATGGTAGTATGATGTGTTGCCAGGATCCTTGACACGGATGCTGGTAAAACCCTGATGAATATGGAAATGCTCAAGTTCTTGAGAGCACGCACAAGCGCTACGTGTTACCATCGGCTCTAACTGGATTCCTCTCAGTTTCCTCGGCAATGCTATGACCTTTTCAAACAGTGAGTTCACTCTCTATTGTTGGGTTCTTCCCCAGTTACCAGAATCATTCCCAGCATTTGCATTTTGTTCCCAGCTTGCACCGCCAATGTGCCATTCTACCATGGATCTCTTCCATTTCTGGTGATAAGCAAATTCATCCATTACGTTGTCTTCAACAAGGTAATCCACATCATCCAAGTCCGAGTATGCCATTCTACCGACCCCCTCCAAATGATCGCTCGAGAATTGTCTTAGGCTGGTTTAAAGAGTTTCAATGATCTATGAATCAAAGGTAATTCTTTTTGCCACTTAAGGGGATATTTCTACGAGTCACCTTCCCTAAGGTGCCTCGTTGTGGTTTCATGGCAACTCAACTCCTCGCTACGTTGACAATCGATTACCACCTTCTTAAGCGTGAAATTGTTGTCTACTTAGTGAACCCTTGTCACCTGTTCCACTCCATCCCTCTAGAGATGTGCTTCGTCTCTCAGCTCGAGAGATGTTGTTATGTCTCATTCCGTGGGTTAATCCTGAGTTGTTCGACCTTCGAGAGGAACAATTCTTTTAGGGTCTTTCCTTTCCTCTCGTTGTCATTATAGTTGGAGTTCTCAAGGCAAGACTTCAAGACAATGATGGTGAATGAATCAACGTTCAATTGAAGTGCACCCTGGATCGTGAATATTATACTAGTCTGCGTTACCCCTTCACCTTACCCTACGCTTGAATCTCGAGACGAGATTCTTGTTTAGTGGGGGTGAGTTGTCACATCCCTAGCTTCTGGTTTGCTCTGAGCTAGCTAGTCATGTGTTGCATCATGTTTAAATTTTGCCTAAAATTGAAATGGGGATGTTCAAACCCTAGCATTAAATCAACTCAACTAGGGTGAATTAAAATCTTTTCAATAAACCCAAAAGGTTCCTAAGAAAAGTTCATGATTTCTGGTTAAGGTGGAAACCTCTGCCAAAAATGATGAATATATTCTTAGGTCATTTTTGGATTTTTGAATTAAATCATATTGTATTTGACTTTGGGCATTTAAATACTATAAATAATTTAAATGTTCAAATAAATGTTGGAAATTGTTAAGGGTCACTGAAATAATTCAGAAAGCACCCATAATTGTTTCCAGGATTTTATTAAATGATTTGGTATTTTAAATCAAATCAAAAACAAAATAACAGAAATAGAAAAGAAATAAAAGAGAGAGAGAGAAGGAAGTTACCTGGCGCCACTTACCTGGCCCAGCACGGCCCAGCCCATCTCCACTCCCCCCCCCCTGTCGTCTTCCTCTGCCAGTAGGCAGAGGCGAGGCGTGGCGCGCGCCCGAGAGGCCTCGGCCACCTCCTGCTTCCCCCTGGCCACCTCCTGCTTCCTCCTCGACGCCCCGGAGATGCCACGCACCTCCCTGCCTCTCTCCCTCACTCTCCCGCGTCCTCATCCTCTCCCCTGGACCTCTCTCTCACTCGCCCGAACGGAGCCGCCGCCACCGACGAGCTCCCTCGCGGCCACCGCCACCCCCTAGCCTCGCCGATGCGCTCAAAGGCTCCGCCTCGACCCCCTCTTTCTCCCCACCGAGCCACAAGGTCCCGGACACGCTGCAACACCGCCACCATCGCCGTTTCCATCGCCGGCCGCCGAGGATCTTCATCGTCGATTCGCTGCCGTCTCCGCTTCCCCGAGCTCGTCATCTACCCCATCCGAACCACTGTGAGCTCCTGCACGTTTTGCCCCTAACCCCGTGGCTTGCCGCTCGCCGTAGCCGCCATTTCATAGCTGGCCGTAGCACGCCGCCGCCTGAGCTCGTCGCCGGCATAGCTCCGGTGACCATTTGGTCACCCTGGCATGCCTAACTTGCTCCCCGCACCGCGTAGCGCCCCGCTAGCCGCTCACCTCGCTCGTTTGCGCACCGTAGCACTAACTCGCCCCAACCCTGAGCTCCGGCCACCGCCTCGGGCTCCACTCCAGCGAACCCCGGCCACCCCCGCACCTCCCGTTGGCCCCCCTAGATGCGCACGGGCACGGGCTACCTCTTGGTGCCCTTAGCGCGTCGATCCGATGCCCTAGTGCAAGTCCGGCGTCCCCCGCCGTGCTCTGTGGTCGTCGTCGGCTAAACTCCAGCGAGAGCTGACGTGGCCGGTCATTAGGGCCTAACCACCCCGCTAACCCAGGCCTAGAGCCACTGACATGTGGGCCCTAGTGCACCTAATCTTTAATTAAACTAAACTAACCCCCCCTGTCTAACCTGTGTCACTGACGTGTGGACCCCACACGTCAGGTTTGACCGGACCAGCCCAGTTGACTCTGCTGACGTCACAGTGACGTGGTGCTGACGCCATAAATCATTTTCTGGAATTATTTTAATTCTAAATATTCAGGAAATTCCAGAAAATGCCTAAAACTTCTAAAATTCATAAAAATTCAACCGTAACTCCAAATTAAATAATTTATATATGAAAAATTATCAGAAAAATTCAAGGAATCCATCTGTACCATTTTCATGCATGTTTGAACAATGTTTGTCCTCTGTTTTGGACAAAACAAATAAAGGGCATTTAAATAATCATATATGGAGTTGGAAATTGAATCATGTGTTCAAACCAACTTCATTTAAATCATACCTAGATGCACTAGCCCAAAACACATTCATATTGCCATGTCATAGCATGCATCATATTGTGCATTGCATTGATCGTGTTTCTTCTGTGTTTGCCGGTGTTGTTCCCCCTCGGTAGACGTTGTACCGACGATGTGATCGTTGACACTGATGAAGACTCAATGTTATCTTCAGAAGTGCCAGGCAAGCAAAACCCCCTTGTTCATTCCGATACAATCCCACTCTCTCGCTCCTGCTCTCTTTTACTGCATTAGGACAACAACGATTCATCTGTTACTTGATGCGGTAGCTGAACCCCTTTATCCTTTGCATGACCTGTCATTCCACAGTAAATAGATGAAACCCACTAGCATGAGTAGGAGTTGTTTGAGCCCTGATGTGCCTACTCATTCATGCTTGTTTGTCATGCCTGCTACTGCTTAGAGTTGAGTCTGGTCTGATTCATCGAGGATGAATCAGAGGTGT
Organism: Triticum dicoccoides; assembly: GCF_002162155.2. Lineage (NCBI taxonomy): Eukaryota > Viridiplantae > Streptophyta > Magnoliopsida > Poales > Poaceae > Triticum > Triticum dicoccoides. Next base: position 590,665,535 of record NC_041388.1, on the reverse strand, counting down.
GAGAATATGTCCGACTGTGTGTGAGCTAAGTGTGTGAACACGATTTGGTAAAAGGTGTCGGTGAGAGGCCATGTAGGAGTACATGGTGGGTTGTCTCATTGAAGCCATCCTCAGGAACTGAGTTCTGTGTTTGTGATCCATGATTCAGCTACTACCATACATTGGGCCCTGAAATATGACCCCGCTCGACTTCTTATTCACCCTAGTCCTCTGTCCAGGAGTTGCAAGTAGTTTCTGGTGTTTATAGCTTACTGGAGGCCGTGGACAGCGCTGACCGTAGGGGTGGGCTGTGATGCGGTAGGTACGTGGCACGGTGTACCGGATGCCCGTTTGGTATCTCGGGAACCTTGTTCACATCGTTTGGGGCTGTGAGCGAAACTCCGGCCGGATCTCCTCATGGATGGAACCCGAATAGGCGATAAACCTGGACTAGAGACTTGAGTGTTTAGGTAGGTCGTGGTCTACACCCACGTCGGCTTTCGCTTGAAGTCTGCCGAGCACATGTCATGTGCAGACGCTAAGTGGTGGAAACATGTATGAAGAAGTACACTCCTGCAGGGTTAACATCATCTATTCGAATAGCCGTGTCCGCGGTAAAGGACTTCTGGGTTGCTTATATTAGTTCATAGACAAGTGAAAGTGGATACTCTAAAATACGCAAGATAAGCGTGAGTGCTATGGATGGCGTTCTCGTAGGGAGACGGGAGCGGATCCATAGTGGTGTATTGATATGGTGAATATGTGGACTCGTGTGCGCCACCTCAAAAGAGTTGCTTGCAGTCGTAGTTTAGGATAGCCACCGAGTCAAAGCTGGCCTGCTGCAGTTAAACCCCACCATCCCCTTGTTGATAATGATGCATATGTAGTTAGTTCTGATGTAAGTCTTGCTGGGTACATTTGTACTCACGTTTGCCTATTTTATGTTTTTGCAGAGAGACTTCGGTCTCACTAGTAGTTCCACGTGGACTTCGACGTTTAGCTTGTTACCTCAGCTACGGTCTTGTGCCCCGGCAGGATTTGGTAGATAGTCAGGCTTCTCAGCCTTTTTCAGTTATAGATGTCTGTACCCAGACATGATAGCTTCCGCTTGTGCTTTGATTTGTATGCTCTGATTGTTGGGACATGAGACCCATGTTTGTAATATCTCGCTCCTCGGAGCCTATTGAATAAATTACTTGAGTCGTAGAGTCATGTTGTGATGCCATGTTGTATTTGCACATATCGAGCATATTGTGTGTATGTTATTGAAATGCTTGGTATGTGTGGGATCTGACCATTTAGTTGTTTATCTTTAGTAGCCTCTCTTACGGGGAAATGTCTCCTAGTGTTTCCACCGAGCCATGGTAGCTTGCTACTGCTCCGGAACACTTAGGCTGGCCGGCATGTGTCCTTCTTCGTTCCTGTGTCTGTCCCTTCGGGGAAATGTCACGCGATGAATACCGGAGTCCTGTTAGCCCGCTACAGCCCGGTTCACCGGAGTCCTGCTAGCCCAGTGCTACAGCCTGGATTCACTCGCTGATGACCGACACGTTCGATGCTGGGTCATGGATGCATGTCCCTGTAAGTCTGTGCCACTTTGGGTTTACGACTAGCCATGTCAGCCCGGGCTCCTTATCATATGGATGCTAGCGACACTGTCATATACGTGTGCCAAAAGGCGCAAACGGTCCCGGGCAAAGGTAAGGCGACACCCGTGGGAATACCGTGCGTGAGGCCGCAAAGTGATATGAGGTGTTACATGCTAGATCGATGTGGCATTGAGTCAGGGTCCTGACATCATCGACCGCTATCCAGCATGCATCTAGAGTATTAAGTTAAAAACAGAGTAATGCCTTAAGCAAGATGACATGATGTAGAGAGATAAATTCATGCAATATGAAATAAACCCCATCTTGTTATCCTCGATGGCAACGATACAATACGTGCCTTGCTGCCCCTTCTGTCACTGGGTAAGGACACCGCAAGATCGAACCCAAAGCTAAGCACTTCTCCCATGGCAAGAACTACCAATCTAGTTGGCCAAACCAAACGGATAATTCGAAGAGACTTGCAAAGATAACCAATCATACATAAAAGAATTCAGAGAAGATTCAAATATTATTCATAGATAGACTTGATCATAAACCCACAATTCATCGGTCTCAACAAACACACCGCAAAAAGAAGATTACATCGAATAGATCTCCATAAGAGAGGGGAGAACTTTGTATTGAGATTCAAAGAGAGAGAAGAAGCCATCTAACTACTAACTATGGACCCGAAGGTCTGAGGTAAACTACTCACACTTCATCGGAGGGGCTAGGATGATGTAGAAGCCCTCCGTGATGACGGCCCTCTTCCGGTGGAGCTCCGGAACAGGCCCCGAGATGGGATCTCGTGGATACAGAAAGTTGCGGCGATGGAATTAGGTTTTTTGGCTCCTGTTTTGATCGTTTGGGGGTATGTGTGTATATATAGGAGGAAGGAGTACATCGGTGGAGCACTGAGGGGCCCACGAGGCAGGGGGCGCGCCCTAGGGGGGGCGCCCCCACCCTCGCGACCTCCTCGTTGACCCCCTGGAGTAGGGTCCAAGTCTCCTGGATCACGTTCGGTGAGAAAATCATGTTCCCGAAGATTTTATTCCGTTTGGACTCCGTTTGATATTTTGTTTCTCCGAAAGACTAAAATAGGCAAAAAACAGCAATTCTGGGTTGGGCCTCCGGTTAACAGGTTAGTCCCAAAAATAATATAAAAGTGGAAAATAAATCCCAATATATTCCAAAACAGTAGATAATATAGCATGGAGCAATAAAAAATTATAGATACGTTGGAGACGTATCAGGCATCCCCAAGCTTAATTCATGCTCGTCCTCGAGTAGGTAAATGATAAAAAGATCATTTTTGATGCGGAGTGCTACTTGGCATAATTTCAATGCAAATATTCTTACTTGTGGTATGAATATTCAGATTAGAAAGATTCAAGACAAAAGTTTATATTGACATAAAAATAATAATACTTCAAGCATACTAACAAAGCAATTATGTCTTCTCAAAATAACATGGCCAAAGAAAGTTATCCCTACAAAATCATATAGTCTGGCTATGCTCCATCTTCACCACACAAAGTATTTAAATCATGGACAACCCCGATGACAAGCCAAGTAATTTTTTCATACTCTAACTTTTCAAAACTTTTTCATCTTCACGCAATACATGAGCGTGAGCCATGGATATAGCACTATAGGTGGAATAGAATGGTGGTTGTGGAGAAGACAAAAAGGAGGGGAATATAGTCTCACATCAACTAGGCGTATCAACAGGCTATGGAGATGCCCATCAATAGATATCAATGTGAGTGAGTAGGGATTGTCATGCAACGGATGCACTAGAGCTATAAATGTATGAAAGCTCAACAAAAGAAACTAGTGGGTGTGCATCCAACTTGCTTGCTCACGAATACCTAGGGCAATTTTGAGGAAGCCCATCATTGGAATATACAAGCCAAGTTCTATAATGTAAAATTCCCACTAGTATATGAAAGTGACAACATATGAGACTCTCTATATGAAGAACATGGTGGTACTTTGAAGCACAATATATGAGACTCGCTATATCATGGTGCTACTTTGAAGCACAAGTGTGGAAAAAAGGATAGTAGCATTGCCCCTTTTTATTTATTTTCTTTTTTTGGGACTTCTTTTTTTCTGTGGCCTTTCTCTTTTTTTTATTGGGACAATGCTCTATTGAATGATGATCATCACACTTTTATTTATTTACAACTCAATGATTACAACTCGATTCTAAAACAAAGTATGACTCTATATGGATGCCTCCGGTGGTGTACCGGGATATGCAATGAATCAAGAGTGACAAGTATGAAGAAATTATGAACAGTGGCTTTGCCACAAATACTATGTCAACTACATGATCATGGTAAGCAATATGACAATAATGAATGTGTCATGAAGATGGACTAGATGGTGGAAAGTTGCATGGCAATATATCTCGGAATGGCTATGGAAATGCCATAATAGGTAGGTATGGTGGCTGTTTTGAGGAAGGTATATGGTAGGTGTATGATACCGGCGAAAGGTGCGTGGTATTAGAGAGGCTAGCAAAGGTGGAAGGGTGAGAGTGCGTATGATCCATGGACTCAACATTAGTCATAAAGAACTCATATACTTATTGCAAAAATCTAGAAGTTATCAAAGCAAAGTATTACGCGCATGCTCCTAGGGGGATAGATTGGTAGGAAAAGACCATCGCTCGTCCCCGACCGCCACTCATAAGGAAGACAATCAATAAATAAATCATGCTCCGACTTCGTCACATAACGGTTCACCATACGTGCATGCTACGGGAATCACAAACTTTAACACAAGTATTCTTTAAATTCACAACTACTCAACTAGCATGACTTTAATATTATCACCTCCATATCTCAAAACAATTATCATGCTTTAATCTTTTCTTAGTATTTAACACACTCAAAAGAAAGTTTCACAAATCTTGAATACCAAGCATATTATTATTAAGCAAATTACCATGCTATTAAGAGACTCTCAAAATAATTTAAGTGAAGCATGAGAGATCAATAGTTTCTTTAAAACAAATCCACCACCGTGCTCTAAAAGATCTAAGTGAAGCACATGGAGCAAAATTATAACGCTCAAAAGATATAAGTGAAGCACATAGAGCAAAATTATCTAGCTCAGAAGATATAAGTGAAGCACATAGAGCAAAAATACTTAGCTCAAAAGATATAAGTGAAGCACATAGAGCAAAACTACTTAGCTCAAAAGATATAAGTGAAGCACATAGAGTATTCTATCAAATTTTAATTCATGTGTGGCTCTCTCAAAAGGTGTGTACAGCAAGGATGATTGTGGCATACTAAGACACAAAGACACAAATAATACAAGACGCTCCAAGCAAAACACATATCATGTTGGTGAATAAAAATATAGCTCCAAGTAAATTACTGATGGAAGTGGACGAAAGAGGGGATGCCTTCCGGGGCATCCCCAAGCTTTGACTTTTTGGTGTCCTTGTATTATCTTGGGGGTGCCATGGGAATCCCCAAGCTTAGGCTCTTGCCACTCCTTGTTCCATGATCCATCAAAATAATTCACCCAAAACTTGAAAACTTCACAACACAAAACTCAAAATAGAAAACTCGTGAGGTCCGTTAGCGAAAGAAAACAAAAGACCACTTCAAGGTACTGTAATGAACTCATTCTTTATTTATATTGGTGTTAAACCTACTGTATTCCAACTTCTCTATGGATTATAAACTATTTTACTAACCATAGATTCATCAAAATAAGCAAACAACACACTAAAAAACAGAATCTGTCAAAAACAGAATAGTCTGTAGTAATCTGTAGCTAGCACAAGATCTGGAACCCCAAAAATTCTAAAATAAATTGCTGGACGTGAGGAATGTATCTATTAATCATCTTCCAAAATAATTAACTAAATAGCACTCCTCAAATAAAAATTACAGAAGTTCTCGTGAGCGCTAAAGTTTCTGTTTTTTACAGCAAGTTCAACAAGACTTTCCCCAAGTCTTCCCAACGGTTCTACTTGGCAAAAACACTAATTAAACACAAAAAACACAACCAAAACAGAGTATAAATAATTTATTTATTACTAAGCAGGAGCAAAAAGCAATGAATAAAAATAAAATTGGTTGCCTCCCAACAAGCGCTATCGTTTAACGCCCCTAGCTAGGCATAAAAGCGAGGATAGATCTAGGTATTGCCATTCTTGGTTTTAGAGAGAAAGAGAGCAAACTTGTTATCTATGGAATTAATCTTTCTATTTTGACAAAGTACATGTCCATTAATGGTAGAAGAAAGATTAAGTATGTTGCGGAAATTGGCATCTAGGCTAGTTTTTATCTCTTTAATATATTCGTTTTGGTAAGAAAGCAAGAGAGATGTGATTTCAGCTTTCTCATTAATGGGGTGCCCAAATATAGTTTTCATACTCTCATAGGTATCTATGGGGTCCCCTTCAAGGAAACCCCCTTCGAAAATAGAATCTAAAACTTGTTTGAACGAAGCGGGTAGCCCAACATAAAAGCTTTTTAAGTAAACCTCAATTTGATATTGGGGTACATAGCTAGCCCGGATCCTTAACAGCCTATCCCAAGCATCTTTCAAAGATTCATCAAGTAAGTAACGAAAAATTCCAGAATCATCTTCATCAAAATTACTAAGGTTCTCATTGATAACTCCGGCAAGTTGTTCTATAGCATTCCGATTTATGAGTTTAGATAAGATAACAGGATTGTCTAAAGTACTAGAACATGGGAGAGGACCCCCCAACTCTTTTTGATTCTGACATGGCGAGGGAAAAGAGGCAAATAGAGAGGGAGGATAGAGATAGAGAGGGCGAATAAAACAGCAAGGGTGAATTGGGGGGAGAGGAAAACGTGAGGCAAATGACAAATAATGTAATGCGAGAGATAGGGATTGTGATGGGTACTTGGTATGTTGACTTTTTGCGTAGACTCCCCGGCAACAGCGCCAGAAATCCTTCTTGCTACGTCTTGAGCTTGCGTTGGTTTTCCCCGAAGAGGAAGGGATAATGCAGCAGAGTAGCGTAAGTATTTCCCTCAGTTTTTGAGAACCAAGGTATCAATCCAGTAGGAGGCCACGCTCAAGTCCCTCGTACCTGCACAAAACGATAGCTACTCGCAACCAACGTGATTAGGGGTTGTCAATCCTTTCACTATCACTTACGAGAGTGAGATTTGATACATATAATATTTTTGGTATTTTTGGTATAAAGATGCAAAGTAAAAAGCAAAAGCAAAGTAAAAAGCAAAGCAAGATTAAAGTGATGGAGATTGATATGATGATAATAGACCCGGGGGCCATAGGTTTCACTAGTGGCTTCTCTCAAGAGCATAAGTATTCTACGGTGGTTGAACAAATTACTGTTGAGCAATTGACAGAATTGAGCATAGTTATGAGAATATCTAGGCATGATCATGTATATAGTCATCACGTCCGTCACAAGTAGATCGAAACGATTCTGCATCTACTACTATTACTCCACTCATCGACCGCTATCCAGCATGCATCTAGAGTATTAAGTTAAAAACAGAGTAATGCCTTAAGCAAGATGACATGATGTAGAGAGATAAATTCATGCAATATGAAATAAACCCCATCTTGTTATCCTCGATGGCAAAGATACAATACGTGCCTTGCTGCCCCTTTTGTCACTGGGTAAGGACACCGCAAGATCGAACCCAAAGCTAAGCACTTCTCCCATGGCAAGAACTACCAATCTAGTTGGCCAAACCAGACGGATAATTCGAAGAGACTTGCAAAGATAACCAATCATACAAAAAAGAATTCAGAGAAGATTCAAATATTATTCATAGATAGACTTGATCATAAACCCACAATTCATCGGTCTCAACAAACACACCGCAAAAAGAAGATTACATCGAATAGATCTCCACAAGAGAGGGGGAGAACTTTGTATTGAGATTCAAAGAGAGAGAAGAAGCCATCTAGCTACTAACTATGGACCCGAAGGTCTGAGGTAAACTACTCACACTTCATCGGAGGGGCTAGGATGATGTAGAAGCCCTCCGTGATGACGGCCCTCTTCCGACGGAGCTCCGGAACAGGCCCCAAGATGGGATCTCGTGGATACAGAAAGTTGCGGCGATGGAATTAGGTTTTTTGGCTCCTGTTCTGATCGTTTGGGGGTACGTGTGTATATATAGGAGGAAGGAGTACGTCGGTGGAGCACCAAGGGGCCCACAAGGCAGGGGGCGCTCCCTAGGGGGGGCGCGCCCCCCACCCTCGTGACCTCCTCTTTGACCCCCTGGAGTAGGGTCCAAGTCTCATGGATCACGTTCGGTGAGAAAATCACGTTCCCGAAGATTTTATTCCGTTTGGACTCCGTTTGATATTCTGTTTCTCCGAAACACTGAAATAGGCAAAAACAGCAATTCTGGGCTAGGCCTCCGGTTAATAGGTTAGTCCCAAAAATAATATAAAAGTGGAAAATAAAGCCCAATATAGTCCAAAACAGTAGATAATATAGCATGGAGCAATCAAAAATTATAGATACGTTGGAGACGTATCAACCATCAGGCCGCCGACGAGGCGCAGTGCGGGCGAGCGGAGGCGTGCGCGTGGTCAGCGGGGCAGGGCGCTGGCTGGAGCGAGCGCGGCAGAGCTGGACGGAGGGCGCGAGGGAGCACGGATGGGCGCGGCAGCAGCGGTAGAGCACGGCGGAAGCTGCGAGCGAGTGGTGTGGTGGCCGGTGTGGCCGGGCGCGTGTGTCCGGGCAGGGCGCATCCATGGGCGCAGGCTGGGAGCCCAGGGCACGGCGCGCGAGCGGGGCTGCAGCCGGAGCGCGGCGAGAGCGAGGCGAGCACGCATCGGGCGCGGCCGAGGACGACACGAGCGCGTGTAGCTGCAGGGACTGGGGCGTGCGGGCGCTAGCGACGTCGGGAGATGGCCGAAGCCAGGGGAGGGAGGAGGGTGAGCTCACGCGCGCGTAGAGGAACGGGGGCGGTGAGGCTTGATGAAGCGGCGCGAGGAGGGGACGAGGACGCGGTCCGGTGGCATCGTGGCTCCAGCGAGGGGGACTCCAAGCGGCTGTGGCGTCGGGACCGAGTTCCAGCTCCAGATCAAGGGTGGCGCGCGGACGGGGATCGGGGTGACTCAGGGTGAGGGTATGAAGGAGGCGGTGACAGGGCGGGGCGGCGCTGAGGATGGGCGCCGTGAGGTGGCTTCGGGCGGCGGCGATGGACAGCGCCGGGCGGGATTGATCCCAGTCCCGATTGGATCGGGAGTGGGAGAGAGAGAATGTGGGGGAGGGAAAATGGGTGTCAGTGGGGGTGGGGGGTTAACCGTGGACTGGTGGGTTATGGAGAGGGAGTGGGGGTGGGCCGGCCCATTGAGGCGGCTGGGGTCCGTGTGGACGGCCAGCTGGGCCAAAAGGCCCAGCGGGGGGGAGGGTTTTTCTCCTTTTCTTATTTTTTTTGTTTTTTTACCTTTTACTTATTTTCTTTTCTATTATAATTTCTTTTCTTTTTTTGAGGAATTTCTGTTCTAATTTCTAGTTTCCTCTGATTTTAGTTTTATAAAACCACAAAAGTTGAACCTAATTTAGTATCACTAACTATACCTTAGCTACAAAAAGATCAAACCCAAAACAAAATAGTCTAACATTTCATAAATAATAAAAGGCATTTATTAAATTGGTTATGTTGTTGTTTCATTCATCGTAGAGTATTTAAGCATTTTATAAAAGTATGGTTCCCCTACCATAATAACCTATGCAATATTTGGTTCACTCTGAACATTTTAGTTTTAATATTTGAAAACCTTTATTGTTAGATGGATTTTGAACTTCAATTTGAATCGGTTTTGAACTACCGCGAGACTAGCAACAGTAATTGAAGTGACGTGGCATCATTAGCAGAGGGTTGCTGCAGCTTAATTATCCGGGCGTCACACTTTGGCCTTTACAAATCAGGATGTGTGCAAACTATATGCAATTTGGATCTCTTTGGGCTTTAGAAACTAGGAGTGAACTGTCTGCAGAATTTGGATCTCTTTGGCCTTTCAAAACAAAGACGTGTGTAAATTGTCTGTAGATCATGAAATGCATATATTTTTGTAGCTTGACAAGAGTCTAGACCCTTGACATTTCCAATGTCATGAACTTATTTTATCTTCCTGGCTGATGGCAAAGTAAGTTCTACAATGTTTATCTTAGCGATGAATTTGGCATGTCTATTTGGCATTTCTATTTGGCATAGTGAAGCATTGCTCCTAGTCCATGTCTAATTTTATAGGCTAGTGCACTAAGGGATGAGTGTCATTCAATAGAGTGCCCAGATATATAAATAAGTTTGAGGTAGGATTAGTCTAGATATTGAAAATTTTGATATATGAAATGCTAAAGAAACACAGAGTGGTGGATCACCCATGGAGACTTTGTTTTACTGAGAGAACAATAGTTGAATCACTTGCTCCACAACTAGAAAACTTTCCCGCGCTGGCCTACTATGTGTTACGTTTTTCACAAATTGGGAAGCATGTTAGGCAGAATATATTAATGCCAGGTTAAATAAGGTATACTTTTCCTCCTTATTTTTTATGCATATACACAAATGATTGTCTTATGATTTTACATATATTTAAGATGTTCTCATTTTGGTAAATTCCATTAGTGATGTGTTATCACCATTCGTTCATGCTTGGCAGCAGAGACACTAGGTTTATATTACCACTGAACGATCAGTGTTTTCTAGCATGTTGTTGTGACAGTATGGAGATTTAGCAGATAAATTTGACGATGTCAGACTCTCGAGGGTGTGCATATTGTGGCTATATTTGTTTCCACCTTGGTTAATCAATATTCAGGTATGTAAGTAGTTGTACGGAAGAGATTAGTTTTTAACAGTATTTAAAATTAATTGGTGGAAAATGACAATAATATGAAAATTGTTACAACATTTAGGTATGCTGGAGTTCTAATCCACCTCCACCTTCACATGGTACATTAAATGGCAGCCCCTGGTGTGTTAGCCAATTTTGAAAGGTAATAATAACAAATTGCACTTCTATGCTTATTATTTTAAATTCTGCATGTTGTTTTCTTTTATTTCCAATTAAACTGCTGCTTGATCTATGGTTAAAAGGATACTGCAAATGCACATACTAAGAACAAAAGATATTAGAAGTGTTGAGTGCTTATTTATGTGGTGCATCATATTCCTCTTTTGTATTTATATATTTTTTAATTATTCAAATTCTCAATTTGAGCAATAAAGATATCTCGATTTGACACCTTATTAGAAGAAGGAAAAGGTAAGAACCATGTTGTCTCCATCCCATTTGGCACATGCCTTCTCCATGTTCCATAATCTTAATCCATAACTTACAATGTGTTTTGGGGATTATTTTCTTTAGAGTTATGGATCTTGGAATCCTAGATTTTGCTAATAAAATTCTTTGTGATGAACAACATGTATTTTCATTATTGTTAGCCATGATTGAGGGAGTCCTGGATTAGGGGGTGTCCGGATGGCCGGACTATACCTTCAGCCGGACTCCTGGACTATGAAGATACAAGATTGAAGACTTCGTCTCGTGTCCGGAAGGGACTTTCCTTGGCGTGGAAGGCAAGCTTGGCGATACGGATATGTAGATCTCCTACCATTGTAACCGACTTTGTGTAACCCTAATCTTCTCCGATGTCTATATAAACTGGAGGGTTTTAGTCCGTAGGACAACATATAGAACAACAATCATACCATAGGCTAGCTTCTAGGGTTTAGCCTCTCCGATCTCGTGGTAGATCTACTCTTGTACTACCCATATCATCAATATTAATCAAGCAGGACGTAGGGTTTTACCTCCATCAAGAGGGCCCGAACCTGGGTAAAACTTCGTGTCCCTTACCTCCTGTTACCATCCGGCCTAGACGCACACTTCGGGACCCCCTACCCGAGATCCGCCGATTTTGACACCGACATTGGTGCTTTCATTGAGAGTTCCTCTGTTTCGTCGCCGTCAGGCTTGATGGCTCCTACGATCATCAATAGTGATGCAGTCCAGGGTGAGACCTTCCTCCCCGGACAGATCTTCATCTTCGGCGGCTTCGCACTGCGGGCCAATTCACTTGGCCATCTGGAGAATATCAAAAGCTATGCCCCTGGCCGTCAGGTCAGATTTGGAAGTTTAAACTACATGGCTGACATCCGCGGGGACTTGATCTTCGACGGATTCGAGTCACTGCCGAGCGCGCCGCACTGTCACGAGGAGCATGATCTAGCTCTGCCGCCGAACAGTGCCCTGGAGGCCGCACCCACATCGGCTTCGACCCTTAATTCGGAGCCAACTGCACCGATCGAAGATAGGTGGTTGGACGCCGCCTCGGGGGCTGCGATCCCAACAGCGATCGAGCCGAACACCAGCCCCGCACTCCGCAAGACTCATGACTCCAAGGAGCCGGACTCCTCTCCGGACTCCGAACCCTCCGTGCCCCTGCCAATCGAATCCGATTGGGCGCCGATCATGGAGTTTACTGCCGCGGAAATCTTTCAGCACTCGCCTTTCGGCGATATTTTGAAGACACTAAAGTCTCTCTCTTTATCAGGAGAGCCCTGGCCGGACTACGGTCAACAAGGTTGGGATACGGACGATGAAGAAATTCAAAGCCCACCCACTTTGTAGCCATTGTCGACGATTTAACCGACAAGCTCGACTTCGACTCTGAAGACATCGACAGTATGGACACCGATGCAGGAGACGATGAAGAACCAGCGCCTATTGGGCCCTAGAAAGCCACCTCATCGTATGACATATACATGGTGGACACCTCAAAAAAAGGAGATGGCCATGGAACAGCGGAGGATGACCCCTCCAAGAAACAGCCTAAGCGCCAACGTCAGCGGCGCCGCTCAAAATCCCGCCAAAGCAAATACGATGATTCCAGCACAGGAGATAATAATACTCCGGAGAGTGCCGAAGAAAACCCCCTCCAGCAAGATTCAGCATAGGAGGATGGAGAAGCCAGCCCTCATGAGAGAGCGGCAGACAGAGAGGTCGAGGACAAAAATTGTATGCCTCCCTCCAAAGACGAGGCAAGCCTCGACGACGACGAATTCGTCGTGCCAGAGGATCCCGTCGAGCAAGAGCATTTTCAACGCAGGCTTATGGCCACGGCAAGAAGCCTCAAGAAAAAACAGCAACAGCTTAGACCTGATCAAGATTTGCTAACCGACAGATGGACTGAAGTCCTTGCGGCCGAGGAGCATAAACTCGAACGCCCCTCCAAGAGCTACCCAAAGCGCAGGTTGCTACCCCGATTAGAGGAGGGAGCACTTAAACCTACATCACCAGCACCCCGTACCAAGGCACGGGAAAATGCGCCTGACCTGTGAGATATGTTGGAGGACAAGGCAAGGCAAACAAGATCGATCTACGGATCGCGTGGGCGCCCCATGACTCGAGACGGTAACCGTCATGCCGGACACAAATCCGGTAGGGCCGAACACAGTAGACAAAGCTCATTGGAGCTATGTCATGATATAGCCCAGTACAGAGACGCCGCACACCCACTATGCTTCACAGACGAAGTAATGGATCATCAAATCCTCGAGGGTTTCAAACCCGTAAACATCGAATCATATGATGGCACAACAGATCCTGCGATATGGATCAAGGATTATCTCCTTCATATCCATATGGCCTGCAGTGATGATCTCCACGCCATCAAATACCTCCCACTCAAGCTTAAAGGACCAGCTCGGCATTGGCTTAACAGCTTGCCAGGAGGATCAATCAGTTGTTGGCAGGACCTGGAAGCCGCATTCCTCGACAATTTCCAGGGCACTTATGTGCGACCCCCAGACGCAGATGACCTAAGCCACGTAATTCAGCAGCCAGATGAATCGGCCAGGAAATTCTAGACACGGTTCCTAACAAAGAAAAATCAAATAGTCGACCGTCCGGACGCAGAGGCCCTAGCAGCCTTCAAGCACAATATCCGTGACGAGTGGCTTGCCCGGCACCTTGGACAGGAAAAGACGAAATCTATGGCAGCACTCACAACACTCATGACCCGCTTTTGCGCGGGAGAAGACAGCTGGCTTGCTCGTAGCAACAATACGACCAAGAACCCTGGTAATTCAGATACCAGGGACAGTAGTGGCAGGTCGTGTCGCAACAAGTAGAAGCGCCGCATTAATGGCGACAATGCTGATGATACGACAGTTAATGCCGGATTCAGAGGCTATAAATCCGGTCAGTGGAAAAAGCCATTCAAAAGAAATCCTAGGGGCCCGTCTAGTTTGGACCGAATACTCGACCGCTTGTGCCAGATACATGCCACCCCCGAAAAGCCGGCCAATCACACTAACAGGGATTGTTGGGTGTTCAAGCAGGCAGGCAAGTTAAATGCCAAAAATAAAGACACGGGGCTGCATAGCGATGACGACGAAGAGCCCCGGCCGCCGAACAACAGTGGATAGAAGGGTTTTCCCCCACAAGTGTGGACGGTGAACATGATATACGCAACCCACATCCCCAAGAGGGAGCGGAAGCGCGCGTTAATTGACGTATATGCGGTAGAGCCAGTCGCCCCAAAGTTCAACCCATGGTCCTCCTGCCCGATCACCTTTGATCGAAGGGACCATCCCACTAGCACCCGTCATGGCGGATTCGCTGCATTGGTTCTAGACCCAATCATTGACGATTTCATCTCACTAGAGTCCTTATGGACGGCGGCAGCAGCCTGAACCTGCTTTACCAGGATACGGTGCAGAAAATGGGGAAAGATCCCTCGAGGATTAAGCCCACCAAAACGACCTTTAAAGGCGTCATACCAGGTGTAGAGGCCAACTGTACAGGCTCAGTCACACTTGAAGTGGTCTTCGGATCTCCGGATAATTTCCGAAGCGAGGAGTTAATCTTCGACATAGTCCCATTCTGCAGTGGCTATCACGCACTGCTCGGGCGAACCGCATTCGCCAAGTTCAATGCGGTACCGCACTACGCATATCTTAAGCTCAAGATGCCAGGCCCTCGAGGAGTAATTATGGTCAATGGAAACACCGAACGCTCTCTCCGAACGGAGGAGCACACGGCGGCCCTTGCAGCGGAAGTACAAAGCGTCCTCTCCAGGCAGTTCTCCAGTCCGGCCATTAAACGTTCGGACACCGTCAAGCGCGCCCGGAGTAACCTACAACAAGACCGCCTGGCACGTTCCGAGTAGGCGTAGCAATGCGGCCCCAACCCCTGCCCTCGCAAAAATGCGACGCCAGTGCTTCGCGTACATAACTACGCTCTAGAAATACCATGGGTATAGGGGGAGGGGCACCATCACGGCACGCTCGAAACACGGCTTAAACCGCACCAGGGGCTGCTGATTTTTTAATTTTCTCTTACTTTTAGGACTCCATTCTTCGAAAGGCCTGTTCGGTAGTTCAATTGCCGCACAAACAATGCAAGAACCAGGGAAGCAGACAAGCCATGCCGCATTACGGAACTCCCAGGTGGTCTCTATCACAAGCAGTATACCTGTTTCGCATACCATTCCGCAGCCTGCCCCTAGAACGGACATGTTAAATAGTCCAACCTTTTGTTGATCGCATTATTTTGTATCATTCTGCTTTGATCGCAGCCCTTTTTAATAAACAATGCATAGCTTTTGTCTATTTTTGCATTACTCTTTTTTTACAAATATATGTTCCTTAACGACATGTTGCACCCGTACACTTTGGTATGGCCAAAATACGCCAGGGGCTTTAGTACCCCTCAATATGGTGTGAGAAGTCCGAACACTTTAACAAGTGCGGCACCCCGAACTTATAGCATTATATGCATCGGCTCCGAATCATGTCTTGGGTCAATAGTTGGGTTTGCCTGGCTCCTATGTTTTGGTGCCTTACGTTCCGCTGTGTCGGCTAAGGTAGCACTAGGAGAACTACTGCGATTGTGCCCCAGTTGAGCTGGGTCGAGCACCTCAGTAGAGAAAGCTAAAACTGACTGTCATGATGAAGCGAGAGCTGGTCACTGTTCGAGAGGTTTTTCGAGTCCCTAAAGACTTATGCCGCTTAGAGCGAGGAGTCGCTCTGTCCGGCCAAGGCGTGGATAGCGCCCCGAACTTGGTCTTCCGAATACCAGGGGCTTCGCCGAAATTTAAAATTATAGAATTCTATGGCTAAGTGAGAGTGTTCACGCATTATAGTCCGATTGAGTCCGATTGCCTTGTTCGTTGTGCTAAGCGCCTCCCTCGAAGGACTCAAACATGGGAGAAAGAGCGCTCATGTTTATCCCCGAACACCCCAGCACTAGCGGCACGGGGGCAGAAGCCGACGACTCACCATCTCTCGGAATTGATAAACAGCCGCATAGAAGGTGATATTTTAAATTCCAACAGCATTGCTTAGCGCATATGAACAAGTATTCAGCGCACAGGACAAAACGAGCGAGTTTACTCAAAAATTACATCCCTGGAACATTCATCCTCCATAAGGCAGGCACCCTTCAGAACATCCTTATAATAATTCTCGGGCTTGCGATGCTCTTTCCCCGGCGGTGGCCCGTCCTTCACAAGCTTCTCAGCATCCAGCTTGCCCCAGTGCACCTTAGCACGGGCAAGGGCCCTACGGGCACCTTCAATGCAGACGGAGCGATTGATGACTTTGAGCCTTGGACAGGCCCCCACCAGCCGCCGCACCAGCCCGAAATAGCTCCCAGGTAGAGCCTCTCCAGGCCACAGCCGAACTATGAGGCCCTTCATGGCCTGTTCGGCCGCCTTGTGGAGCTCGACCAGTTGCTTCAGCTGGTCGCTCAGGGGCACGGGGTGTCCGGCCTTAGCATACTGAGACTAGAACACCTTCTCTGTCGAGCTGCCCTCCTCGGCTCGATAGAATACGGCGGCATAGGACACGCTACGGGGAAGATCTGCGAATGCTCCTGGAGAGCTCCGGATTCGGGTAAGTAACAGGTAACTCACGTTTATGTGTTTGCTTTGCATAAAGAATGCCTTACCCGCCGCTATCTTTTTCACCTCATCCAACTCCTGGAGGGTCTTCTGGGATTCGGCCTTGGCAGACTTGGCATTTTCAATAGCCATCGCGAGCTCGGACGCTTGCGTCTTTGAGTCAAGATCCAAACTCTCATGTTTTTTCATGAGAGCCTGGAGCTCTTGCCGCACCTTGCCAACCTGGGCCTCATACTCCCACTCGGTGTGCTCCGTGGCCGCCGTCTTCTCGGCCTCGGACAATGCTTGCTTAAGGGTCGCCACCTCAGAAGTGGCCCCTACAATAGCCACGATAATCCTGTCATTTTTTCAATTGCACTTTTTTCTGTATATATAAAACAAGGTATTTCTTACCTTCCTTGTCCTCGAGCTGCTTCTTGGCACGCCCGAGCTCTTGCTCGGACTGCTCGAGGTTCTGCTTTAGCGTGTCCACTTCCGCAGTCAGTGCGGCGAACGCCAGCAGAGAAGCCTGCATACGCATATTGACTCCTTTTTGTTAGACTCCTGCGAATTTTATTTGATCCTCTATTCGGCTTTTCTTCCCCAACGCCAAACAGAGCATCAGGGGCTACTATCTATGCGGTAATATTATTTACACATTCTTTACTTACCTCAAAGCCTGTTAAAAGGCTAGCACAAGCTTCAGTCAGTCCGCTCTTGGCGGACTGAACCTTCTGGACCACCACACTCATAATGATGCGGTGCTCCTCGTCGATGCAGGTGCCTTTGAGCGCCTCCAACAGATTGTCCGGCGCCTCCGGTTGGACGGGGGTCACTGGCACGATGGGCTTGCTCCTCTTGGAAGGAGGTCGCCCACCGGACTCTGGAACCCTTGAAGGTTCCGGAGCGGTGTCCAGCCTAGGGCTGGACTTGGAGCCCTAGGGGGTTTTATCCCCTTTACTCCTGGAGTCCGGGAGGTCGCCTTGCGGCGCCTCCAGGACCACCTCCTCCTGGCTTGGAACCTGTTGGGACAATACTTCGGCGTCATCTGTAGGACGGGGGGAGGTGGCCGTCGGAAGCGAATTCACATTCGACGAGTCCAGTGAACCGCTCGACGACGCGTCGAGCCGGTCTTTGGGTGGGCTGCATAATCATATTCGACATAAGGGAAAGCTGTGCAATAAAGGAATTACTATGAATTACTATGGTATTTGGATACTTACGATTTCGCCAGGGGCTTGGCCCTGAGCGGCCACTCCTCTCCGCCGTCATCGGCGTCGGTGGAGTAGTCCGGAGGAAGGGTTTTCCCCTTCTTGGACCCTTCAGCCTCCTCAGTGAGGGCGGCCTTCCTTTTCTTCTCTCTCCCTGCTGGAGGGGGAGAGGTCTCTTCTTCCTCCTCCTCGTCTTCACGGGAGGAATGCGCCTTGGAGCCGTCGGATGATGAACCCGACACCTCCTGGCGTCGGGCACTTTTTCGAGTCCCCGTGGCCCTCTTCGTGGCCTTCTTCTCCAGCACTACATAGGGTGCCAGAACCAGCAGCTTCGCCAAGCGGGCATCGGCTGGGTCTTCGGGCTAAGGAGCCAGACAGTTGATTTGTCCGGACTTCGCCTACCAAACCTGTCAAAGGTAAGGGAGCTTAGATCCCGCATAGAGTTAAACTATGAAAAACTAATACCCGGTAAAAGGTACAAACAACTTACCACACTAGCGTGACGCTGCACACTGAATTCGCGATCCTCGGTAGCGGACGCGGGAGCCTCGACGCCCGTGAAAAGCACCTTCCAGACATCTTCGTACATCGTGTCAAAGAGCCTGCTTAGAGTTCGGTGCTGCGCCGGGTTGAACTCCCACAGATTGAAGGCCCGTTGTTGACACGGGAGGATCCGGCAGATGAGCATGACCTGGACTACGTTGACAAGCTTGAGCTGCTTGTCCACCAGGGTTTGGATGCATGTTTGCAGTCCAGTCATCTCTCCTTTGCTGCCCCACGACAGGCCTGTCTCTTTTCAGGACGTGAGCCGCGTTGGGGGTCCGGACCGGAACTCGGGGGCTGCGACCCACTCAGGGTCACGTGGCTCGGTGATGTAAAACCACCCTGATTGCCACCCCTTCAGGGTCTCCAAAAAGGAGCCCTCGAGCCATAAGACGTTGGGCATCTTGCCCACCATGGCGCCTCCACACTCCGCCTGGTTGCCGCGCACCACCTTCGGCTCGACATTGAAAGTCTTGAGCCATAGGCCGAAATGGGGGCGGATGCAGAGGAAAGCCTCGCACACGACGATAAATGCCGAGATGTTGAGGATGAAATTCGGGGCCAGATCATGGAAATCCAGGCGGTAGTAGAACATGAGTCCCTGGACGAATGGGTGGATAGGAAAGCCCAGTCCGCGGAGGAAGTGGGGAAGGAACACTACCCTGTCATGAGGCCTTAGGGTGGCGAGGAGCTGCCCCTCTTCGAGAAGCCGGTACGCGATGTCGTTAGACAAGTATCCGGCCTTCCTCAGTTTTTTGATGTGACCCTCCATGACGGAGGAGACCATCCACTTGCCTCCTGCTCCGGACATGGCTGGAGAAGGTTGAGGTGGGGAGTGCGGACTTGGGCGCTGGAGCTCGAGTGCGCGAAAGTGGATAGGCAAAGGAGGAAGAAGGCGTAGGTGAAAAGGTGGATCCTTATCCCCTTATATGGGTGGACGCAACTACGTGTCCCCACCAGCCTAGTAAAACTCGCTTATGTCCAAGCGCCGTAATCAATGGCGCGGTTGGGTTACCCACGCCCGTATTGATGAGAATCCCGGAATAAGGGGACACGGTCTCTGCTTTAACAAGACGTGCCAAGGAAACCGCCTCGCATGACGCGCTGAGGTGGGATAATAAAACGGTTCGAATAAAGGCTTGGCCGTGGTGCGTCACACTACGGAATACGTCAGCAGATTAGATTTGTGTAAATATTATTCTATCTATGGCAATATGTGGAAACTTATTTTGCAGAGCCGGACACTATCTTTGTGTTCAAACTCTTCTATGAAGTACTTGGAGGAGGAACCCGCCTTGCAATGCCGAAGACAATCTGCGCGCCGGACTCGTCGTCATTGAAGCCTAGTTCAGGGGCTACTGAGGGAGTCCTGGATTAGGGGGTGTCCGGATGGCCGGACTATACCTTCAGCCGGACTCCTGGACTATGAAGATACAAGATTGAAGACTTCGTCCCGTATCCGGAAGGGACTTTCCTTGGCGTGGAAGGCAAGCTTGGCGATACGGATACGTAGATCTCCTACCATTGTAACCGACTTTGTGTAACCCTAATCTTCTCCGGTGTCTATATAAACCGGAGGGTTTTAGTCCGTAGGACAACATATAGAACAACAATCATACCATAGGCTAGCTTCTAGGGTTTAGCCTCTCTGATCTCGTGGTAGATCTACTCTTGTACTACCCATATCATCAATATTAATCAAGCAGGACGTAGGGTTTTACCTCCATCAAGAGGGCCCGAACCTGGGTAAAACTTCGTGTCCCTTGCCTCCTATTATCATCCCGCCTAGACGCACAGTTCGGAACCCCCTACCCGAGATCCGCCGGTTTTGACACCGACAATGATCTTTACCCAGCTTCTCATAGGGATTATGCTAAAAAAATATTATGTTCATATTGCATAGAACACCAACAAATATTGCATAGAACTGAACAAAGATGTTTTTTATCATCTTTCCAATTGTACTATCAATTGGTTTCAAATTTCATATGGAGAGTGATCTTGACTATTCATACAAGCTTTTTTTTTGCTTCATCATGATAACTCTAACATTGCTATGGTTTTGATTCTTGAACAAATTTCAATGCCTTCAAAGGTATCTATACCCTTTATAATATTTTGTTGTAATTGTGGGGTTCATGGTAGAATATCCATTCAGTTCCCTGAATATTTTAGACTACGAGTAGATCAATTGCACTTTCTGTGGTTGAGTTTGCGCATATTTTAAAACAACTATTAACACCGTGCAGGTGCAGTCTCTAACTATGACTCTTTTCATGGATAACAAGGTTTGATCAATGATAGAGCTATTGCTGAAGGACTTGGAAATAAACAACAATGTAAAAGGGCCCCTTCGCAACCGGCTCGACCTCAAACATACGCACGCGCTCAACCACCGGTGCGGCGTGCCGCTGCGACTTCCGCCTGCTAGTATTAATGAAACATCTTAGGAAATAATAAAGTGTTTTGCTCCATTTTCCCTACCAATATTGAAAAAGGGAATGCATTGTAAGAAAACATGGGAAAAAACTCCGCTCGAGGTTGTATCTCTAGTTCTCTGTTGTCAATGTTTTTTATTAGAGAAACACCTCACTGGATAGCCCCATTATGTAAATCATTTTTTAACCGAGAAGATCAAAATTTCAAATTTGGTAGGCAGAAAAGGGAATACTTGCAAGGGTCATACCTAGAAGCACTAGATCTCACCCGCAAAGCTAACATTAGTACAATTTGCAGATAGTATGTATTGTCAGGAGTAAGAAATATAAAAAGGAGTGATAGGATACCAAATATTATGAATCATAATCCAACTTAAGAAGGCATACTAAGATTAGTTAGTCATACCTTCAATCTACCACAATCATCACTATTTTGAAGATTGTCACATTGAATGTTGAGTTAATAAAGACAACAAAGTAACCATGTGTGATATGGACTCAATGGACATGAGCATGTATAATCCACAACAAAAGCGCAATATTCCACCAATGATATATAGGGGCAGAGGCTAATTTTGTTACTTTCTTACTGTTCAATTTTGAATGCATAATCCACACAACACTAATTTAAATATAATCTATCGAAGCATGAACCAGGGAGCCCTATCAACAACTTAATCTACAATCCTTTGTACCCATTAATTCAACATCACCAAGTTTGAGAAGTACATATCTTTTACAGAAGAAAAATCAACACTTTCCAAATAAACCAATAAACTAAGTAGTAACCTATGTAGTTAAAGGATAAAAATGAGAAATCCTAACATGGGGCAGCTGTTGGACGGGGGTGAGGTGGAGCTACGTGTCGTGCAACCACAGGGATGGGCCGTGTCCGCCATAGAGATGCAAGAAGTACCAGCGTTGAGTGGCGGCGGTGATGGGGCAAGGTGCAGTGGTGCAACGGCTAGTCGAGGAGACGTGTCGTCTTGGGTCATACAAAGAGCACTGCCAGTAGGTGCGTCACTCAACTATAGCACTGGCTCCTGCCAGGACCTCTAACAACGTTCCTCAATGACTCCTTGCCCATGGCACTATGAGAAGCGAGCCACGGGAGGTGTCGACACCACTCGCCTACTCCTCCTCAGCCACCCTCAATTGCAAGTCCATGCTCGCTGGAACCTCCACCAGGCGAGGATGACTGAATGGAGGTTATGAGGGACGACATGGTGAGAATGGCACTACTAGGGAAAACCCTAGCAGTGGCGCTGGTTTTGTGCTCACTAGTAGCGCGGGTAGGCGCGCTACTAATAAGGCGCTACAGCTATTGCTTAGCAGTAATGCATGCCCGCACGCGCTACTGCTAGGACAAATAGCTGCAGCGTTTTTTCACTCCCACGCTACTGCTAATGTAACTACTGGTAGCGTGTTTTCTCTCCATCGCTACTAGTATTCTTTTATTTTTTTTATTTTTAGTGTATTTATGCGCCATCGTACAAATATTGGTACAATATCAGTTATGAGGTTTACATCATTATGTCCATAACAGTGTGTCAAATGAAGGTGGATTAGGTTCAAGTGGAGGCAATATGTGGTGCATGTCAAAAGTATACTACTAATCCAAAGTTGATCTAGTTTGGACTAGTAGTACTTTCGATGTGCACCACATGTTGCCTCCACTTGAATCTAATCCGCCAGCACAAGCTATTTAATGATCATCATAGTCATTACCACCAATAGTATTTATTTAATCACCACTAACACTAGCTAATAATAATCATCATAGTCATTACCACCAACACTAGCTATTTTATCATCATAGTAATAGTGTAGCACATCATCATCCTCAAACTCATTTCTAGCTAGCTAATCACTCCTGGTGCTCTCTCTTAGGTAAAATAACATAAAACATGTGTAGCTCTCCTCCTTGATCAATTTGGAGCATGCAGATGAACCTGTCTCCTAATCGTGGGTAGCGCATCTGTTTGCTGCCCCCTAGTACTTCTCTGCGCTTCTCCATCACACATTTGGTCCAGTCTTGCACTATTAAGCATCCGTCACTAATCTTGAATGCACTAAAGTAATCTGTAGGATATCTTGGCCGTAAGCTAATAATACTCATGATACCTTTAGTCTCGATCCCATAAGGCACAACATTCATCGGGAGTCCCTGTTGAAGAACATCGTATAGTAACATACTTACCAATGAAGTTTAGCTTCAAAAATAATGTATGGAAAAGATGCACTGAGGACAAATAGTAAAAATCTTACCATCCTTCCTAAATAGATGTGACCGTAGTTCATTACGAACACTATTGGTCGCACGTTTTCAGTACTAACATTTCTAAGTGCAGGAAGAAAATTTGTCTTGATAGTATCAAGATCCTCAAGCCATGAAATATAATGACTTAGCTCCTCGCAGTTTAGTTCAGCCCCGGGACAGTAGTAGGTCCTGTCTACCAAGCGCCGGACATGTTTGCTTGCAGCGAAATAAGCTGACAATATAAATTAGTTGTCAACTATTTTTGAATAAACAATATCAAAGACATAAATATGGTTGAGAAACTTACATAATGGTATAACTGGAGGCGTCTGCACATCGACCCAGATGTCGGTATTATCTTCAATATCATCTTCCGGACGAATATCAAAGGTGATAACCATATCAGGCTCAAATGCATAAGTCTTGCATAGTGCTCGCCATGTTTTGCATCCAAAATAGGTGTAGTGTCTGAATTGTATAATTTTGCATGAAAAATATAATCATGCTCGATCTTCAAGTAAACTTTCTTTTCCTCCATAGTACGGCTGAAACCTATCTTATCCAATACAAAAACTCTTGCATGGCAGGGTATACGCTAGTAGAATAGTAAAAAAAGACTTGTCATGCTTAATGTCATGCTTAAATTATAAGTTGAAGCAAATGTCATGCTTAATTATGAAAAAAGACTTGTCGTTGTGACTTACTGTATCCACTTCGAAGTTCTCGTCCAGCTTGATGCTGAAGCGCCTATCATCATCTAGGAAGATTTCTTCGCACAGGCCGCGCTCGTCTTCGCAGTATTTGCAAATACCGAAATCCTTTTCGTCGTTAGACATTTCCTATGTTCATAGTTAAAACATTAATTGAAAATCGATCGAAGACAACTACCAGGATACTCAACACACAAATCCGGGGCACTCGATATTTCCTACATATTCTGGCACAAGTCATGCCAAAATTCACGGAAAAATCCGGCATGACTTTTGCTAAAATAGGACATATCGAGCGCCCAAAATTTGCCGAAACGGAAATGAATCAACACTCCGGCAAAACGTAGGCCACTCGGAGGTGTAACCTGCAAACATGACCAGCCACATGGGCAAGCACATATCCTATTTGAGCAACACAAGATATACATTTCAAAATATCTTATAGGACTCAAATTAGCATGCATTCAATAAGCAAAAGTAAATCATCTCATGCGTCTGTACATCATCGAATATTATCACTAATACATCCCGAACAGTGTCATACATATAACATCACTAATACAACTAAAACCCTAGCACACGACGGGTATCGGCGCGGGCGGTGGACACCCACAAAGAAGGAACCATCACGGGATCATAGCTCCAGTGAGATCCCTGGAGAACATGTGCTCCAACACAAACAAGTAGCGACGGATGTGCACGTCCTTCTCACTGACACGGTGACGCACCACCTCCGCGGGGTCCTCGAGCCTCTGGACCCTCACTGGCCCACACGACCGCCACCAAAGAAGGTTCGGGTCAACGACAGGCTGGCTCCTCACCAACTTGCGCCCCCCGGTAGGTAGCGCCTCCCAGTACCACCCCGGCGGAGCCCAGTCCCGGACATGGCCCATCTGGTCAAGCAGGTGTCGTCCTCCGCCGACTTGACGACGAGGATGCGGGATAGGCATCGTCCACGTCGATGCAGGAAGAATTGCTTTAACTAAAAAAAATAGCAACAAGTTCTTACTAACTAGTTCTATTAATTCAACTAGTTCCTATTAAAAATAAACTTACTATAAATAAAAATAAACTAGTACCTAATTAGTACCTAGTTCTTACTAACTAATTAGTACCTAGGAACTACTGCCCTAATTACCATCTAATTTGATGAAGCTAGGGGTGGGAAGTGGTAGCGGATATTCCAATTATCCAACTATAAAGTGAAATAAGTGGTCAAATTTTACTTGTTTTATGATTCATCTTAGAAATTTGATTCGTTTCCACCCTTACATGAACCCTAACTCATTTGAGCCGCATTCGCATCTGATTCGTTTCCACCCTTACATGAACCCTAACTAATTTGATGCAACTAAAATATAAAGAAACCCTAGGCAGAGGTAGGGGAGAGGGAGGAGCAGGCGTGCTCACCTCGGGTGCCTGCGACGAGGGAGGGGCAGGCGGCGTCGAGGTCGGGGTCGGGGCTCGGGCGCGCGGCGGATGGTGGCGTCGAGGTCGGGGTCGGGGGCGGCGTTGAGGTCGGGGCGGGGGCGGCGTTGAATCTGGGGTCGGGGGCGGCGTAGAGGGTATGCGAGAGCGCGCGGCGGCCGATGGGCGACAGCGGCGGCGAGAGTGGAGAGCTGAATTTGGGGGAAGTGGCCGTGGGGAAGGACGAATCCCGTGGTTAAGTCAGAAGTAGCAGTAGCGCGTTCCAGAAAGCGCGCTACTGCTACGTTAGCTACAGCGCGTTCTGGGATACACGCTACTCCTACTCCTTTCTCTTTTCCCCCCTTTTTCATTTAGTTTTCTTCACATTTTATTTTTTCCTTTCACCTTATTCTATTTTTTTCATTTTCAATTACCTTTTTATTTGCTTTCCATTTAATTTTATATCCTTTAGCAGTAGCGAGTTTAGATTAAAACGCGCTGCTACAAAGAAAGTAGCGGTAGCGCGGTTCGATATAGGTCGCTACTACTATGTGTAGCCTATCGGCTAAGCCGTCGGAATTTTAGTAGTAACGTGTTTAGAACAAGACGCGCTACTGCTAAAACTTTATCTGCAGCGCGGTTTGCACAGGCATGCTACTGCTACTTAGCACCAGCGTGCTTTTTTGATCCACGCTACTGCTAAAGTTCTGTGTATAAGGTTTTTCCTAGTAGTGTGGTAGTGCGTAGGGAGCGAAGAGGCAGGTGGAGAGAGACCGAGCCGGATGTGAATTGGGGATGAAGACCTTGGGAGAAGGAAGCCTCTGTCGTTGGTCAAGTAGTGAGAAGATAAGGTGGTGGGTGGTGGGACCTGTGCAATTTCCAGAGCTCCATAGAGATCTTAGGAAATATCTAGTGGCCGGCCAAACTATCACCATCACATAAATCCCACAATAACCTCATGGGAGTAATGTTTTGGCTTTGGCTATAATTCCGCCTTACAACATTGTGACACTTGTATCATGTCATCACGACCTTGTATCACACTTCCTATTCTATTTTTAGATCACATGTGTCGCGGCGCATGTTTGGGTCTTCGCAACCTTGCATCGAACTTCTTTCGGTAACTCGATCTTGGGCCTGAGTTTAAGCCCGGTGACAGACTCCTTTCTACAAAGAAAAATTACATCAAGATTAAAGCAACTACCTTTATTTCATGTTCGTTTACTCATGAGTATAGGACCTCCAATACGGAGGCCCATAATCTCGCAAAGCATGCGTTATCTTTAGGGTTTGGCCGACACACTTGGCTAGGACAACCCGGCGATCTTCTTTTTGTACCTATGAACATTATGATTCAGTAATAAAGCTTTGTGAGATTCTCAAAAAAAAAAAAGTTACACCAGGTAGTTTTTTTCCCGATAAATGAAATGCAACTAGTTGAAAACAAGGTGAATCGATGTCACACACACACACAGACACGGTCAATCACCTAACCAAAAAATAACCTCGGTCAATT
>NC_041388.1:590615604-590638676 GCF_002162155.2 Triticum dicoccoides | reverse complement strand
CCTATTGGCACGAGTCCTCGTGCCAACCTTCTAGAGCAACCCCGCTTTCCAAATTGGAAGGACCAATGTGTGTGTGTAGGGATGCATGGAAAGTGCAAGCAGCATCACCTAACTATAGCGTGTTCATTCGGTCATACCTTCACCTGCCGCGCAGCTTCTTGCTATTCAAAAATCTCATAACCAACGAAGTCCACGATCTACTCTCTCTCTCTCTCTCCCTCTCACGCATACTACAAAAACAAGACGAATGCGAAAGATACACATACACTAAAGTTAACACATGTGACACGGCCAGAAATACTAAACTAAACACTGGGGACGACACTGCCAGAAATTGTCAAGGACCCAACAACCACGACTCGCCGTTAAATAGATCCACCTCTGCGCCATTGGACATACAAGCTGCACAAACCTCCAGCTCCTAGGAAGAAGAATTCGGCACTCGCATCAAACCACCAACATCCATTCCGGGCTTAGCTACCTAGCTGATCCTAATGGCGAGCAGCACTGCTCTCTCCTGCCTGGCCGCGCTCCTGCTCCTCGCAGCCGCCGCGGCACCGGCGTCGGCGGCGGAGAAGGAGACCCGGCTGCGGGTGTACTGGCACGACGTGGTCAGCGGCGGGCCGAACGCCACGGTGGCGCAGGTGGCGCAGGTGGCGCCGGCGCCGTCCTCCAACGCCTCCGCCACGGGATTCGGCAGCGTGTACGTCATCGACGACCCGCTCACCGAGGGGCCCAGCCTGACGGGCTCCAGGCTACTCGGCCGCGCGCAGGGCCTCTACGTCAGCACCGGCAAGGACAGCCTGTCGCTGCTCATGGCCATGAACTTTGTCTTCGTCGACGGCGCCTACAACGGGAGCAGCATCGCCATCGTCGGCCCCAACCCGGTGAACCGGGCCGTCAGGGAGATGGCCGTCGTCGGCGGCACCGGCGTCTTCCGGTTCGCGCGCGGCTACTGCCAGTTGCGGACCAACTGGTTTGACGCCAATACCGGCGACGCCACCGTCGAGTACAGGGTCCATCTTCGCCACGACTGATGCATGCATCCTTGTTTCGTGCCCGGTCGGTACTATGATTGTTAATTCGTTGTTATGATCCAATATATGATTTCCTGATTTCCAATATATGATTTCCTGATTTTACAGATAGCTTATTTTCATTTCGAGAGTATGTGTATATGCTTTCTGAGATGATTTATTTGGAAATAAATAACGGATTCCACTAACTAGCGACGGTTGATTTTTCTTTGGATAAAACCAAACGATTTCTTCCCGTGCACATATACTATTTCCTCTATTCATTATATACATGCAGAAAAGACAAATATGCAATGAGCAATGATTTCACTAACTATAGCGGCCAAACCTACACCGCGCGTGGGGGGCCTCCTGATGATCATGGTCATGGTCATGGTCTATGGTGGGAATCCGTCCCACTCATCTGCTAGCGTCACTCCGTCTGGTGTATCGTGAAGCGCTGGCAACCGCGACTATCGGAAGATCCGACCTCAAGATTGCGCTCGAAACACACTTCGTGTTCGAGGTGAAAAGCTTATTCTAATCTATGCTAGATGGGTCCAATTATAACAAACTTGTGTCATATCTTGTTGAAGACATTGTCTCCTTGTTGATGTGCTCACCTTAGTTGGTTGGTCTCGGCTACCGGGATGAAATGCGTGTCCTGTCATCACCGGCCGAACCTGATGACGGTGTCGTGAGAGAGCGTTGTTGCGGAAGAAGTTTTTTTTTGAAAACATTAAGCTTTATTGATTAGAAATAACAGTTACATCATCAATAAGAAGAGTTACAATATCAACCATGGGCTCCTCAAACCAATCCCTAGACGCTGAATATTTCGCTAGCCTAGCAATTTCATAAGCAACTTTATTTGCTTCCCTATTACAATGTTCAAATCTAGTAATAGTAAAATCGCAAGCCATGAAATAGCAATCATCGAACACTGCCATCGCCGATCCCGCCGATTGTCCTCCATTCTTCATCGTGTCAATCACTTCCGTATTATCAGAGTTAACAATAAGGCGGTTGCACCCCGCCTTCTGTGCTAGGGTAAGGCCAAACCTCAGTGCCAATGCTTCTGCCGTTAGAACATCCGCACACCAATCAAGTCGCCAACTTCCGCCAACAATGAACCTTCCTTTGTCATCTCTCAGGACTGCCCCCGCCATGCCTCTAAGCAGATCATGGTCAAAAGAAGCATCAACGTTTAGTTTCACAAAACCCATAGGAGGTCTAAGCCATCCCCCTTTCTTAATGATCGCCTTAGGGGAGTTTGCTTTAACATAATTTGCCGCTATAGCACGGCCCTCATAGCAGATTGATATGCATCTTCGGACTTTCCTTCATGAACCAGTTTACGTCTATCCCACCATAAATACCAAGCTGTTATAACGATCAATTTACGTGCATTCTGGAGTCCCAAAATAGATATTTCTTCCTCTGGCATAAGTAATAAAAATTCAAGAACTGCCTCTCCTGCCCGGTCAACAACACAGGCTCTATTGATCACCTCATACAAACCCAAATTATCCCAGACCTTTTTCGCCTTCTGACACAGAAACAAGACGTGTTTCGTGTCTTCTAGCCCTTTTGAACATGTTGGGCAGATGGGAGGGACCTTCACATGTCTATTGGCGAGCGTAACACAACATGGGAGTGTTCCATGCAATGTACGTCAGATGAAGATTTTTACCTTTGCCGGACAAGATAGCTTCCAGATCTTGCTCCAAACATGATTAGCATTGGATCTACCCATACCATTCATATATTGTAATTTTCTTCCATGCTGTTTGTTCCATTCCTCCCAATAAGCCGATCGAAACAGTGAACAAACCATTTTTTGTGAAACTCCAAGCAATGAAATCCGTCATTTCATGTATCGGAAGGGGGATTGCAAGTACCCTTTGAGCGTCAATTGGCCACAACGTTTGTCTCACCAAGTCTTCATCCCAATAACTCGTAATTGGATCAATAAGATCAGAAACCTTTGACAAAAGTTGCCCCCTTCTAGGAGTAATTATTTTTCTATTTGCACAATTTGGGATCCATGCATCTTCCCAAATATCAATTTTTTGTCCGTTTCCAACTCGCCAGATATAGCCGTTCCTTAGAGAATTAACCCCCGCCATAATGCTTTGCCAGGTGAAAGAGGAACCCTTCTTTAGACTTGCATTCATTAAATCGCCATCCGGAAATATTTATCTCTCATGATTGTGGCACATAACGATTCGGGATTATCAAGCAAACGCCACACTTGCTTGGCTAGTAACGCCAAATTGAAACAATGTAAATCTCGGAACCCCATTCCTCCTTGTTTTTTTGGGACACACATTTTCCACCACGCCATCCAATGCATCCTTTTTTGATTGTCCTCATCACCCCACCAAAATTGCGACATCGCGTCAATGATTCATTTACAAAAAAATTTAGGAATTTTAAAGACGGACATAGCATAAGTTGGGATAGCTTGTACAACAGCTTTAAGTAGAATTTCCTTTCCTCCGGTGGATAACAGCTTCTCCTTCCATCCACTAATTTTTGTAATAATGCGATCAATTAGGAAAAGGAAGCAATTACTTTTGTCCATGCCCACATTTGCAGGTAAACCCAAATATTTATCATTGAGGGCTTCGGTCATAATATTCAGTGTTGTGCAGATTTGCGCTCTATCTTCTACTTTTGTATTGGGACTAAAGAAAATACTAGATTTTTCGACACTCACCAATTGCCCTGAGGTAGAGCAATAAGAGTCCAATACTGATTTTAATGCCTCCGCATTCATAGCATTTGCTTTCATAAGGATCAAAGAATCGTCGGCAAATAAAAGGTTTGAAATTGATGGGGCATCTCGGCAGACCTTAACTCCAGAAATATTACCATTCTCCTCTGCATTAGCTAGTAGAGCGGTCAGCCCCTCTGTACATAACAAGAATAAGTATGGGGAGAGGGGGTCTCCCTGCCTCAGACCTCTAGTAGGTTTAAAGCTCTCAGTCTCTTCATTATTAAAACGAACCCGGTACTCCACAGAAGATACACATTGCATAACTAAATCTACCCACTTCTCTTTGAAACCCAATTTTAGCATTATTTTCTTCAAAAAGGACCACTCTACTCGGTCATACGCTTTATGCATATCCAGTTTGATGGCACATATACCCTCTTTACCACTCCTTTTTTTCTTTATTATGTGAAAACATTCATAGGCCACTAAAATATTATCTGTGATCATTCTTCCTGGTACAAATGCATTCTGAGTTGTACTGATAACATCTGGAAGGATTAACTTCAGACGAGCCACAATCATTTTTGAAATAACCTTATACACCACATTGCACAAACTGATTGGTCTAAACTGAGTTACCTTTTCTGGGGAACCAATCTTTGGGATCATTACAATTGTTGTATCATTCCACCCATTAGGTATAGTGCCAGTATTCACCACCTGGAGCACCTCTTCAGTCAGATCATCCCCCAACATAGACCAAAATATTTTATCAAAAATGGCATGTAGTCCATCCGGTCCCGGCGCTTTTAAGTCTCCTATATCAAATAGCGCCTTTCGAACCTCCTCAGCCGTATAAGGGGCAAGGAGAGCAATATTCATTTCATCTGTCACTTTTCTTCTGACGAGGGATAAAACCTCCGGATTCGGTTGAGCAACTTGTGAAGTAAAGAGATTAGCGAAGTACCCCGTAATATGGTTTTTCATCTCCGTATCTTGCAGCCAAACACCATTGTCATCCAGCAATTTTTTAATCTGATTTCTTTTTTTCCTAGTCGTCGCCGCATTATGGAAAAAGGAAGTGTTGCGATCACCATGTAAAAGCCAGTTTGCACGACCCCTTTGTAACCAGTAGATCTCCTCTTGCTCTACTAGGTTTTCAATAATGACAAGAATCTCTTTTTGGCGTGCTTGGGATTCCGCGTTTATAGGACCCCTCCGCAACTTTTCTAATTCTTTTTTTAATTTATTAATTCTTTTTTCGGTCCTCTCAGAATATCACGGTCCCAAATATGCAAATCCGCATTCACCGCTCGTGTACGCTCAGCGAGAGATGGTCCAATACCTCGTATCTTTGCTTTTTCCCACGCTGTACGTACAATTTTTACAACTGTTTCTTCTTTGAGCCATCGGGCTTCAAATTGTTTCATTCGGCTCCTTGATTGGTTAAAAACATTACCATCAAAATATTCTGTATCCAGAATGAGAGGGCGATGATCAGAATGTACATGTTCTTTATTTATAACTGCAGATCTAGGGAACTTGTTTGCCCATTTCACATTACAAACCGCGCGGTCAAGCCTCTCCCTAATGTCACCCCTCCTCCAAGTGAAGGGGTCCCCAATACATCCCATATCTTCCAACCCGCATTCTCCCAAACAATTACGAAAGTCTCTCATCATTGTATTAGGTCTCGCATTGCCTCCCTCTTTTCCGAAGAAAGAAGAATTTCATTAAAATCGCGCAAAACCACCCAAGGGTGATCACCTTTATTGTGCAAGTTACAGATATCATCCCAAGATAAATTACGATCCCTCCAATTCGGATGACCATAAAAGCCAGTAAAACGCCATTGTACAACATTGTCATTCATAAAAAGAACATCTATAAAATTAGCCGCCACATAGTTTAAAACAACTTTGTTCATTTTGTGGTAAAACATAACAAGGCCACCGGCCCGACCATCACTCTCCACTATAAACATCGAATCAAAATCTAAAACACGACGAAGCTCATTAGCTTTACATTTATTCAAATGAGACTCAGAAAGAAAAATTAAATCTGCCTTGGTCCGCCCTTGTAGATCCAAGAGCTCGCGAACTGCCGTGGGGGAGAGCATACCACGACAGTTCCACCCTATGATTTTCATTTGGCCCGGCGGACCTCCTCCTCGGAGGCCGCCGATGCGCCATCATCTCCAACCGATTCTCTCCTTTGCTGCACATATTCCTCTTCTTTCCCCTTTGTCTCCTTTGTTACATGTGTAGTGACCCCATCTCCATCTGTTACTGTTTCTACCCTACCCATGCACACTCTCTTAGAGGAAGCGTACATACCACCATACAACACACTCTCATAACTGTCCATGGTTTTTTCAAATGAGAACTCTACGTCACTGCCTGTTGGTGGGACTTCAAATGGGTTCCTTCTTTTTTCCCCAATATTATCCTACGCGCGTCCTCAGACCTCCCACTTCCTCCTTCCTTCTTTTCTTTCTTTCCCATACTCTTTGGCCTAACCTGCTTAGGCTTCTTCTTAGCACTAAAATTAAACAGAGCCTCAGAATTTGCATTAGCAGAAGCAAGCCTAGCAGCCACCGCTCCTGACAGGGCCTCAAGCACACCTGGTTTAAATAAGAGTTGGTCAGGATGAGCATCATTAGTGACTTGGCTTGCCTCACCCCTGAACAAGACTCCCTGACCCCCTTGGCCTGTTGGGAAAAGTTGCACTCCCTGACCATCCTGGCTAGGAAAGACAACCGGACCGATAGTCTCCATTATCGCCTGCTCCTGGCCCTCTTGGCGAGAGCTAGCCTGGACGCCCGGAACTGCTACCCGATCCTCCTGAACAGTAGCAGCCCAAGGGCTAGCGCGCGGTGGTGCCAGTGGGGCCCGGCCCTCCTGGCCGAGCGGTAAGACACCCCGCTGTGTGCCTGTGGACGCCGCCAGCCTCAGGCCCTCCTGGCTGAGACTAGCAGGAGTGACCAGGGCTGTATTTCGGTCCTCCTGACTGGAAACAACCCCACGAGAGGTCAATAGGGCTGCCCCAGGAGCCCGCCCCACCTGGCCGAGCTGGGAGCCTCCCTGGCCTGAGCCCCCTGTCACGGGGGTGGCCGTCATCGTGACCACCGCTAATCCCTTTTCCGTCACCGTGAGGTTACTCACGGCCTTGGTCACCTTGCCCACCATTTCCTCTGTGGCCCTGGGTGCAATGTTATTGTTGGGGCCATTAAACATAATAGCTCTTTTGCTAGCCATTTGACCTTTCCAGTAAGCATCTATACTAAGATTTTTTGGAAAGGATGCTACTCTAATATCCTTCGGAATTCTACAGAACCTCTCAGATGTGTGACCAACAAGTCCACAACACTCACAGTACAACGACAATTTTTCATAGCGTACATCATATTGAAGACTCTCTTTGCTGCCTAAAGGAGTGAATTCTGCCCTATGCTTGAGTGGTTCATGTAACGGAATTTTCACTCGAATATGCAAAAACTTCTCCACAATCATATGATTTCGGTGGGATACGGCGATCACCTCGCCAAGTTGGCCCCCTAGGGACTTGCCCACACTCTTAGTTTTTATCTCGAAAGGGAGGTCACGAACCTGTGCCCATATAGGCATGGCTCCAAGGTTAATCTCCGTCGGGTCACCCTTGCCGTCGAACTCGGCAAAGATAATGCCGTCACGCTTGTAGTGCCATGGCTGGGCCTTCAGGACAAACTTTCTATCTGCCTCGACAGAGAAGTTGAGGACGAATCTCCCATCCACGCTAGCCACCTCTTGAACGGTGGCCACACCTTGCAACTTCCATGCCGAAGTAGCACGAAGTTCATCGATGATGGTATGCAGATTCACTTGGAAGGGCGATAGGAGATGCCCCACCATTAGTGATCCACAAATAGCCCTCATCGCCGCCTCCATGTCGATGATCAATGGGGGGCACCCCCCTCGAGGGCGTCTCTCCATCGCCCCCTCGTTGTTGTCCAGCATAGGGGCCAGAACAGGGGCTCCACTCCTGCCGGGAATCGCCGGCTCACAACCCCCCACCGCCGTGTTCATCATTTCGCCCCTGCCCTTACCCATCTCCTTCTCCTTCCCCTGACTTGCCATGGCTCTCACACTAGTAACCCAACCCGAGAGAGGATGAGCAAAAATCTATGTCCCCTGTTCTGAGCTATTATGTGAGGGAGGTTTGCTCATCGCATTGGTACAGATATACTGCCTATTCTCCTCTAATTTAGCACCCTCCACAATGGAATTGATACACTTTACGAACCATAAATGATCCTGATTTGTCAGTTTTCCAAAACTTCTAGCGCTAATTGCTCTAGATTTAATATGGCACCCTCTATCCCCCGCAAGCATAATAAGTAGGACGAAATTGAAGCGATTATCAAAGCGTACAAGACCTTTATTAGGCGATTTCCAAAAGAAGATCACGTGAATTCCTCCCATGCCCCTAATTCTGCAGAATCCATCAATTTCCCGATTCATCTCTCCTCCCTTAATAACAGTCCAGGAAACACTCTCTCTAATCCCCGTAACATAGGACTTTCTTTCCAAATCGGCTGGGGGCAACAAAGAATCCTTCAACAGGAAAGAATCCTTGCCAGACTTGGCCTTGGCCGAACCCTCCTCCGCCAGATCGGATATAAACTCACCTGATGTCCCGCTAAATAGCCCCTTCGCATGTTTCTTCATCCTCTCCCAACATCGCTTTCGATCTGCGGAACGCCGGAAGATTTCCCGTGACTTGGCCTTGATGGTGATCCACTCCTGATCGGTGAAGGGCCCTTGGATTGTGCCCACCCCCGTACGGACCTCTTTCCCCGCCGGAGGAGTCGCATGGATCGGCGCCTCCCTTTCACTCGACTTCCCTCTCCATAGCCGCTTCCTAGCCTCGATCTCGCTCCTCTCTTGAGCGCTAAAGGGCCCTCATGGGTGCCCACCCCCGCATGGGCGTCCCCCTCTGCCGGTAACGCTGCCTAAATCGCCGCCGCCATCTCACCCACTCTGTCTCTCCGTCGCCGCCAGATCGCGGGATCTCCAGTACACGGTCTCAACTTTGTCAAAGGAGAAAGGCATCCAAGGAGTGTTGCGGAAGAAGTTGATCTAGGCATATGTGTTAAACCCATGTCTTGTAATGGTTCGTTGTAGTTGCTCATTCTTTATACTTCATTTGTTGATGATTTTGGCCTTGTTGTCTAGCATCAACATTAATAAGGGTCTGTTTGCTTCCAATAAGTCACCTGACTTATAGGTCAGGTGACTTAAAACCAGTGACTTATAAGTCACGCCTGTTTGGTTGTCATCTAACTTATAAGTCACCTGACCATACCTTCCCACCTTGTTTTTTAATGTAAAGGTGATGAGACCCACGCAAAAAGAGGTGACTTATAAATTTTAAGTTGGGGTGGAGCAACTTATGACTTATAAGTTGGGATGACTTATAAGTTGGGTCTGTTTGGCAAAATAAGTCACTTTTTCACTTTTTGACTTATAAGTTGGTGACTTATTTGGAACCAAACAGGGCGTAAAGATGGTTGTGTGCACCACCTGATGTGGAGACTGGGGTTTCAACCAAATTTCAATAAATAAATAGCATGAGTAGTTAAAAAACAGTAGCATCAACAATGATTACTTTAGCATCAACAGTCTGGCACCTATAGCACATGCAACCTGGTAACTATAGCATGAGCATTGTGGTAACTTTACATAAGCTTGATTTTAAAAAAAATTAACATGAGCAGCCTGGTAACAATAGTATGAGCAGTATGGTAAATATAACATGAAAAGCATGTTAACTTTAGTATGAGCAGTCTGATAAATATAACATAACCAGTCTGGTAATTACGTACTCCCTCCATCCTTTTTACCTTGAGCCAATACTAGGAGAGCAGTTAATGCGGGGTGATGGTAATTTGCATGCAGCGACGCACCAAACGAGGAGAGAGCCGGATAACCAGGAAAACAATTACCGCACGCGTGCTCCTCCACTGCATGGGACGCAGCAAATGAGGGATATAATAGGAAAGAGCTGCGGCAAAAGTAGAACGCGCAGAGCAATTCGGGAAAAATGAAAAAAAGTTAGATGCAGAGTAAAAGGGATCGGAGGGAGTAATTGCTATATTGATAATTATATAATAGCCATGTCGATAACTACAACACATGCAGGCCAGTATGTTAGTAATTATAGCATGAGTGGCCTGATAACTACATAACTGCTATGTTGGTAACTATAATATGAGCTGCATGGTAACTTTAGCATGTGCAACCTGATAACTATAGCAAAAGTACCCCGATAACTTAAGTAGGAACAAAATGATAACTATGACATGAGCAGCCTGGTAACTATAACACGAGTGGCATGGTAATTATTATTACATGAGCAGCCATGTAACTATGGCATGCAGCATGGTAACTTTAGCATGAGCAACATGGTACTATAGTATGAGCAATCTGGTAACTATAGCATGAGCAATCTAGTAATGATTCATCATGTTGGAAAACTCTAGCTTTTATTGCATCATAAGGAAATAACCCCTTTTCATATTTTTCAAGGCAAAGAGCACCAATCCTCTTATTTTGTGTTACACTCTTTTTTAATGTGGCCACAACCGCTTCTGGAACGGATTGCTCCATAATACTTCTAGATTTTTCCGGCAATGATTTGTGAGTGTTGCCGAAATTCTGCAATTGTGTAAAGGATGCATTACGTGCTAAAATATTATGTAAAGGCATATGTGCTCCTGTATAATTTTCACCTATCTGGCTTTGTCTACGAAGGTGTGGAGCTGAATTATGAATATCCCCAACAGCATAAGGTGCCAAAAAATTACTAACATGATGTGTAGCATATGATGGTTGAGGGTAAATGGTCGTATAACTAGTGGTAGCATGGCCAATCTCCCATCCATTAGCATATTTGGATTCACATATTGCAAATTAGTTGTCGATGAGTGAAATAGTTTCTTGCATGGCTTTAGAAATTCTAACATGTGTTGTTTCAAATTTATTAGCCAAACTCATCATGTTGTTCGTCAGCATATGAATTTGTGGGGTTGCCGATGCATGCATGAGAGTTGGAATGCATATGATGCATATTGCTAGTATCATAAGAAGTTGAAGCATGCAAATTACTTTGAATCGGCCATTGCATGTAATTAGATGCATGATTGAAAAATCAAGGGCTGGCCAATAGAGCATACAATGATCGTAACATCATATGAATTATTTGCATCTACACAAGAGGATTGGGGTATTAATATTATCTTTGTAGATTACAAACCCTTGATGGCGATCTCTTCATAGCAAGAATGTGGGATGGAGGTCGTTTGAAGCTTTGTCCCCAACGGAGTAACTAAAAAGTGTGTTCGCACATGAACACATGAACACATGGCCGTGGACCCTCAACATCAGGGGCGGTGCACCGCAGCTCACGTCGAAAGAGACACGCCTGGAAGCGTGGTACGCAAGCAATTCAGTGGACGATTTTGTAGACCCGAAGCCCTGCTCGCCCAGGAGGGACCCTGTCAGGACGCGTGGCGGCTATGGGCCGCCCTAGGTCAACCTGGTCGCCTCTAGGGCCTCATGGATCGCCGCCCTGCAAACGAAAAACGAGAAGAAGAATTAGGTTCAAGGAAAAAAGGTAAAGGTAAAAAGTGGTGGATGGCTTGATTCATTGTGTGTTGTTCAATCGACCGTCACCTCCCATCTATTTATGAGGCGGTCGGACTTCCCGTACAAAAAAAGGACTACAAATCTCATCCAAATCCTTCTAAAATTAACCTAATTTGGATTTAGGTATGGCTGAGACTGCATTTCCGTCTTTTGGTTCTACAGGCCAAATACGACCTTAGATGTAAATGAGCCCAAATGGAAATTTATTCGCTTCAACGAGGCAAACAACTTCGTGTTGGATGTTTTTCAATTCAAGGCCATCTTGAGGGCCGAATAGCTCACGCAAAAGAGGTGATATCACGTTCCCTATCAGACATCAGTCATATGGGTGTCTGGTGCCAGGCGTCATTTTTTGCTCACGGTTGGGCCGCATTGTGCTGAACTTCTGCATATGATCTGGGATTAAGATGACTCAAATATAAAGAACGATTGGCTCGATGAGACAAAGACAATCCGTGTAGAATACTTTTCCGTATAGACTATCTTTAAGGAGTAATTGGCCAAATAGTACCGAATATAAAATCTTAGTTCTTCGAGTACAACTTTGTACTCCGAGATGAGGTCGGATGGCAATGACCCAAACATCAAAGCTTCTCGTTTCGATGATATGTAACTTTTTCATGTGGAGCACTTCTTCATTTAAGGTCATTTTAAAAATATTTTCTTCGGTGCTAAATCTGGTGTCAACAACAACAACGCTACGTACTTTGTATGTGCCAATCACATGCATAGTTAAAGAAATTGGAGCTGCGGGTTTAGGTTTTTACCAGTCAATCGGCTTAAAAAACCATGGTCAATGGCCGGACCCCTATATTGTTGGTAGCCGGCACGATCGAGTCCCCGCGTCAACCTTCTAGAGCACCCCGTTTTCCAAATTTGAAGGAGGACGAGCGTGTATGTGTGGATGCATGGAAAGTGCAGCCTGCACCACCCAACTATAGCGTGTTAATTCAGTCATACCTTCACCTACTGCGCACAGCTTCTTATTCCAAGTCACAGCCGACGAAGTCCACGATGACTTGTAAGATCAACTACTACATCTCGCACACGCATAGAAGATAAACCGAACACACGGCCAGACACTGTCACAACTTGCCCTTAAA
Source organism: Triticum dicoccoides (assembly GCF_002162155.2). Classification (NCBI taxonomy): domain Eukaryota; kingdom Viridiplantae; phylum Streptophyta; class Magnoliopsida; order Poales; family Poaceae; genus Triticum; species Triticum dicoccoides. Next base: position 590,626,150 of record NC_041388.1, on the reverse strand, counting down.
TAGACCCATCTCCGCACCATTGGAGAGCAAGCAGCACAAACCAGAGCTCCTCAGGAAGAGCTAAGCAATCGCATCGCATCAGATCACCAACATCCATTCCTAGCTTACTAGCTAGCTGATCCCAATGGCGAGCAGCACCGCTCTCTCCTGCCTGGCCGCGCTCCTGCTCCTCGCGGCCGCAGCGGCGCCGGCGTCGGCGGCCGAGAAGGAGACCCGGCTGCGGGTGTACTGGCACGACGTGGTGAGCGGCGGGCCGAACGCGAGGGTGGTGCAGGTGGCGCAGGCGCCGTCCTCCAACACCTCTGCCACCGGCTTCGGCACCGTGCTTGTCATCGACGACCCGCTCACCGAGGGGCCCAACCTGACGTCGAGGCTCCTCGGCCGCGCGCAGGGCATGTACATCAGCGCCGGCAAGGACAGCCTGTCGCTGCTCATGGCCATGAACTTCGTCTTCGTCGACGGCGCCTACAACGGGAGCAGCATCGCCATCATCGGGCCCAACCAGGCGGACCGGGCCGTCAGGGAGATGCCCGTCGTCGGCGGCACCGGCGTCTTCCGCTTCGCGCGCGGCTACTGCCAGTTGCGGACCCACTGGTTCGACGCCAAGACCGGCGACGCCACCGTCGAGTACAAGATCCATCTCCGCCACGACTGATGCATTATCAGCTGAACTAATAATAAAAGGGTTCTTGGATCCAAAGAACTTATTTTAGTCTGACTAAAAATAGTCTCTTTAAAAGGCTAAAGTTCCAAGCACCCTGATTAAAGAGGGGCTAAAATTAGTCTTAAGACTAAAAAAAATTAGTCCGGGTATCCCTATTAAAATGTGGATTAGTACTTTCTCTACTCATTTAACTCCTCTCCTTTAACACAGGCGAGTTCTGGATTGGAGGGTTTGGAGGATAATAAATGCTCATTAACTTAATTTTAGCATTTTTAGTATTTGGATTCAAATATGGGTGAGGCTATCATATTTTATTCCCACTACTTTTAAACGTATCCAAGCACCCTCTAAGCTTGTTGTTCCTACATATGATTTCCTGATTTTACCGCTACCTTATTTATTATCTCGAGGGTATGTACTATATGCGTTGTACGGCGATGATTTATTCAGAGTAATACCCGGAGTTGATAAACATTTCAATTTTGGAATGAAATACAATCTGGTGAATATTCCTTTTTGTCTTAGTCGGTTTCAAATTGAAGACCGAGAACTGCATTCCCGCTAAACACAAGAAGACCGATGACTAACGACCGCAAGTGATAAAAAAGATAGTGACGACCAAGCTCGTCCTAACATCTAGCCATTCATTTCAAATCGAAACAGCAAAAACATTAGAGACACACTTCAATGAGCCAACGACTTAGGCCAACTCCATCGCGCGACCCCAAACGAATGTCCGCTTTGCCCGAAATCGGTCCGTTTTGGGTAGAGTGATGGAGTCATGTCCGGGCCTGTTCTGGGATGTGATGGCCGTGCGTTCAGCGCGCGGCCGCAATCGTTTGCTCCATCCTGTCTGCCAGGGTCAAAATGCCCATATTTTCATATCAAAACAAATTTGCACGTTCAAATATTAATTTTCTAAAAATAAAAATAATTTTATATCCCAATCGAAATTGTCTCTAATAAAATAGTTTTACAATCAAGTTGAAATTGTTGTGAATGAACATAAAATGAATCAATACATTTATTGGTTGCCAATGTGATCCCACGCGTGCTCAACCAAGTCATTTTGAAGATCCAAATGAGTGTGCCAATCACGCAGCTCACGATGAAATTGGACAAACTGTTCAAACATGGCCGGTTCTTGGTGCAGGGCTTAATTTTTTCACCTTGATAATCAAATCCTTGGTCGAAGATATTGTCATCGTGCTTGTCCTCGACGATCATGTTGTGCATGATTACACAAGCAGTCATCACGTCTCAATGCTTCCCTTCATCCCATGACAGTCCAGGATTTCGCACGATACCCCGTCAGAATTGAAGCACACCAAAAACACATTTCACATCCTTTCTAGTACTCTCTTACATTTCGGCAAATCTCTTTCTCTTCTCACCTTGGGGGTTCGAGATTATCTTCACAAAAGTTGACCACTGAGGATATATACCATCAGCTAGATAGTATCCCTTGTTGTACTGATGGCCGTTGATCTCAAAGTTGACAGGTGGAGAGTGGCCTTCTGCAAGCCTTGCGAAGACTGGAGAACGCTGCAGCACGTTGATATCATTGTGAGAACCTGCCATGCCGAAGAAAGAATGTCATATCCAAAGATCATGTGAAGCCACCGCTTCTAATATGACAGTGCACACTTTGACATGCCCCTTGTACTGGTCCTGCCAAGCAAATGGACAGTTCTTCCACTCTCAGTGCATACAATCTATGCTACGAAGCATGCCTGGAAAGCCTCTAACTGCGTTGGTCGCCAACAATCTCTCTGTATCAATGGCAGTTGGCTGCCTCAAGTACTTAGGGGCAAACACCTCGATCACAGCCTGGCAGAACTTGTCATTGACACCAGACATGTTGTCTCACTCATACGCACATACTCATCCACCAGATCGCCTGGAATTCCATATGCAAGCATGCGGATGGCCGCGGTACATTTCTGGTAAGAGGAGAATCCAAGCTTGCCAAGGGCATCCGTCTTGCACTCGAAGTATGGGTCATGAGCAACCACTCCCTCTCGGATACGATTGAACACATGCCTTGCCATACGAAAACGGCGACGGAATTTATCCGGCTTGAAGAGCGGGGTGTTCGCAAAGTAATCGGCATAGAGCAAGGCGTGGCCTCTCTCCCTGTTGCGGTTCAGGTTGGGAGCACGGACACGGAATGACCTCATATACCGAGGAAGCTGTCATTGAATGTGGTCGTGAACGGCCAGTGCAGCCACCACAAGATCTTCATCACCTGACGACGAATCATCCGATGAACAAATGAAGTGGTGGAAGAAAAATCCATCTCCACTGTCCATACCTTTGTGGGCAAAGTGTCGAATACCTTGCGGTCGTGGTGGCAAGAGGGCGCGATGATCACCTCGATGCAGCAGGGGTGGTTGACGGCCGGCTACTAGCCGCTCTAGAGCACTCGTCGGAAGCTGTCGTGGCCGCCGTGGTACGCCGTCGGCGGTCGTATCACCTCTGCCGCCGGCTACGACGGCGACGGCCAAAACTACGGCAAAAGCGCGGGCGTGGTGGCGGCCATGTCGGGACGTGGTTTGGTATGGACGGCCGGGGGCTGCGCGGTGAGGAGGCGGCCGGAGAATAGCGGCGGCGCCGGCAGCGGGGCGGGGAGAGGGGGTGAAGGCGTTGGAAGCGAAGGGACTGCTAGTGTCCCCGACAGACGGGCTACGGGGGGACAAGGGCGTGCAACGAGCCCGTCCGCGTGATGTCCGTTTCACCCCAAACTCGGCGCAAGTTTGGGCCGAGGATAGGTCGAAAACGGACTAAATCTGGACATTTGTTCGTTTGGGGTTGCGCGTTGTGCCGAGCTATTCGTCCGCTCTACCCCAAACGGACACACCTGGACAAGACGGGGGCGCGTGGTGGAGTTGGCCGTAGGGCATGTTTGGGGAAATTTTTGGTGCTCCCACACCTCCCGTGCTATGATGATATGGGAGCTTGTGGTCCGTTGGATCCAATATCCAGCGGTCACAAGAAGAATCTGCACAAACTTGCAGACACATCCTCAAGGAGACCCATAATTTTGTGCAGATCCAGAGGCTTCAACACTAACCGATCGGTCTCTAAAGAAATATGTTGGTTCCATTTTCATATTTTGTTGGAACAAAAAAATTGATTAAATCGATTCTGTTTATGCGCTTGGTTGAAGAGATGGGATGAGTCACGATTGATCCAGCTCATCTCTTTTATATAGAGATGGTGAGATTGCCCCCCATATGTAACTTTGTATAATCTATACAAATATAGCTACAATTCCTTGCATAAAAAAATATAGCTACAATTTTGCCCTTTCTATTTATTCATAGTAAAAGAACATGCATATGAAAAAAAATGGTGCAAACACAACTAGTGCATCATTTTGTAGATTCTATCAATTATATGCCTTGTGGAAAGTTCGTCACATTCCTCCGCAATGACGATTACACCTTTGCTATAGTGGACACTAGAAATGATGCCACGGTGCTTCCCAACTCGGTCATCTTATGCAAGAAGCTATTCGACATTCAGAATCAATACAAGATTGTCGGCAACAATAAGGGGAAGGACTCTGTGGCTGATCTCAGCACGGTCGTCATCACCCCCCTCCTATGCCTGCATGAAAGATGGCATTGATACAGAGAACTTGGAAACCACATGGGGGCAACCTTTGAATCCAGAGTATGTCGTTTATGCAGCCAAGGACACCTACGCAAGCTACGACATGTACAGACGGGTCTTGAACATGAGGACATTTTTGCTTCCCGTGCATAGCCCCGAGGCAAAAGCCCATCACCGTTCTGGTTCATACAATTAGATCCAATGCCACCCCAAAGCGAAAACCCATCATCGATACGCCTCACACATACATAAATCTCGATCAAAGTCCAAACGCGACGGCAGACACAACATGGCCCAACACATCATTGTCGCTGAAAACTCTTTGCCATAGTCACCCCGAGAGACCATGCCGCGACCAATGCGTCCTCCTTCTGGTCCTTTCCCTGGCGAACCAAAGAGGACCGCGACGAGAGAAAAACCTGGCAGAGAGTGTGGGAGTATTCCAAGTGGGTCGAGCAGGAAGAGCTCCCTAAGGACGAGTGGATCTATTCCTTTACAATAAAAAATGACAACAAAAAAATAGAGGAAACAACACCAAGAAATTTTATTGTCGGTACACATTACAGAGTCTTGTATCTTGCTGTACCACAATGAAAGGAAAAAAGGCGCCAAATTGAAGAGAACATAAGTATGGACAATGAACTGAAGGGACTACCCAACCAAAATAGAAATAGTATGCCGATCAATGGCAAAAGTCACTCTTCTTGAGGCCGGAGAACATGGCACACTATACATCCGTTCGAGAAAGGTGAGGCCGGAGAGGTGGTCGAGCATCGCGGGTGGGAACGGGCAAAGGGCTCTACAGAGAAGGGGCTGCAAAGCAAAGCAAGAGGGATCCCAGTGTGCGCGGCGTCCGCCATGCTGCATAAAAACAACAAACTTATAGAAAAACCCAACCTCCGTCAGAAAAAGACCTAACCACCCACAAAGACCCCAACTCGCACAAACCGAATACCTTCCCCAACGATCCGATCAAGGAAACTTTCCGGCATACCGGATCCGGCACACTCAGAGAAATGGCCGAGCGAGGGACCCCAATTAGTGCTCGGGTCCATGAAACACCGAGACACCCCAGACCAAGCCAAAGCTGGGTCAGGCTACTCCGGGTATCTCTCATAGACCGTATACCGCGACAACGTCTCCCACAGGCTGCACTTGGATGTTGTGCGGCGTTGGCCACCCGGACTCTTGCCATCGCGACCCTGGCCGGATAGCCCTCATGTCTGGTTGGCTTGTCATCGCGACCCTGGGTCAGATTGCCCTCATGGCTACCCGGGCTCTTGACGTCACGACTGCGGTTGGATGGACCGGAAGAGAATGACGCTTACAGGCCGACCCATCCTCATACAATGCGCGCGGAAGAGTGCATGAGAAGGCCCGCGGAGAGGTGGCTTAGTCGCGCCCGCGGCCCACGCATCATGGACCTTTAAAGAAAATTGGCTGGGTGTGGGGTGTTGCGAAGATCAGACAACGCAGAGCGCACCATGGAGGCATCTGCGCGAGGCGAGCGTGAAACAGATGATGCGAAGGGCACTCGTGGGTGTGATGCCCCTAGGAGGCGGGTACTCCAGCATCCTTCATCGGAGTAATATGCATATTGCCATGGACATGCACAATTCTGATATGTACAATCTAAACGATTAGCGAATCAATCTAATCTGGATCCCAAAAATATGCTAACTGTGTATCCTCATCGGCAAAATCGCATTGCCGCTGGAGAACCACCCTAAAAAACCCGAACTGCAACCGAATCATCCCTCAATCTACATGTATGGAGCAATGGTCAGGTAGATAAAATTTTATAGCATCAAACAAAGGTGGAGTTGTTGCCGCTCTAGGTGGGTGTATGTCGCTGGAGGTAGAAGGAAACCTCGGCCAGGCATCATCATAATCCCTACCTTCGTCATGGCGGGTGTTCCGGAAACCACAACCCTAGTGGAGATCCCCGCCGCCGCATCCAACGTCCCTGCCACCTATGGGCGGTCGATAGACGCGGAGCGTGGCTTTTTGCAGATGTGGGAATGAACCTTGAATATTCTCTCCAATTGCGCGGTGTTGAGCCACCCCCTGTGTAACGGTGGCGAGCCAACGCTTGTGAGCACTACCATTGACTGCGCAAGGAGACGAGCGATGCGCTGGTGGGTGTCAGTGGCCGTCGGTGAAAATGAAGGGATGGTGAGAGAGGGGTGTGAATGGAGGTTTGGGCGATGAAGAGGCTGGAGTGAGGAGTAATGACCCATATGTCCTGTCTCCCGCTTCCCAAAGCATGCAGACGAGTGGCACGCGTGGCTCGTCAGAGCCTGGTGCCGAAGAAATAGCTGATTTAGTGATTCCTCTTTACCGAGGCCCAAAGCTACTTTAAGGTATGTGCGGTCTATGAATTCAAAGGAACTCAGGCTACCAAGCAGGTCAATTTTGCATCCCGAGGACGTGTATGGGACGTGACCTACAAACACGTGACGAGAGCACCCACATTAACCATAGCGTGTTAATCCAGTCGTACCTTCACCTACTGCTCAGCTTCTTATCCAAAGTCCTATAACCGAAGAAGTCCACGATCAACTCTGTCTCACACACACGTACTACGACAACAAGATAATGTGCAGGATAACCCTAAATATAAACACGCGGGAAATTGTCAAGGATCCAACAATCACAACTCGCCGTTAAATACGCCCATCTCTGCACCATTGGACATGCAAGCTGAGCAAACCAGATCAGCTCCTCGGAAGAAGACTTCGGCGATCGCATCAGACCACCACCATCCATTCCTAGCTTGCTAGCTGATCCCAATGGTGAGCAGCACCGCTCTCTCTGTCTTGGCCGCGCTCCTGCTCCTCGCGGCTGCCGGGGCGCCGGCGTCCACGGCGGAGAAGGAAACCCGGCTGCGGGTCTACTGGCACGACGTCGTGAGCGGCGGGCCGAACGCAAGGGTGGTGCAGGTGGCGGAGGCGCCGTCCTCCAACGCCTCCGCCACGGGCTTCGGCACCGTGCTCGTCATCGACGACCCGCTCACCGAGGGGCCCAACCTGACGTCGAGGCTCCTCGGTCGCGCGCAGGGCGTCTACATTAGCGCCGGCAAGGACAGCCTGTCGCTGTTCGTGGCCATGAACTTCGTCTTCGTCGACGGCGCCTACAATGGGAGCAGCATCGCCATCATCGGACCCAATCAGGCAGACCGGGCCGTCAGAGAGATGCCCGTCGTTGGCGGCACCGGCGTCTTTCGGTTTGCGCGCGGCTACTGCCAGTTGCGGACCCACTGGTTCGACGGCAAGACCGGCGACGCCACCGTCGAGTACAGGATCCATCTCCGCCACGACTGATGCATTGTCAGCTGGACTAATAATAAGTTTGTTGTTCCTACACATATGGTTTCCTGAGTTTACCCCTAGCTTATTGTAAATTTCAAAGGTATGTGCATGTGTTATACGGATATGAGTATTCGGAATAATATGGTGTTAATAAACGTTTCATATTTAAAATGAAATACTACCTCACTGCAAAAACGTCTTAGCTTTTGAGACGAAGATAGTAGAAAAAACACCGAAGACCTAAGACTGCATCCTCACTAAGCACAACAGGACCGATCAGGCGATCGCAAAGATGAAGCTCATCGTCAGCCCCAACATTTGAGATGGAACCATTCGTTTCAGATCAAAACAATAAAAGCATTAGAGACGCGTTTCAGTGGGCCAACGACCTGGGACATGTTTAGTCGAGGAACCAAATGAAATGAAATGCCATGGTTCTATTCTAGTGGATTTCGTTCAAACTTTAAAAATGAAATAACTCGGTTCCGTTCATGCACTTGGCTCGAGAGATATGATGAGTCAAATGCTTGCCTCTTTTTTATAGGAGTAAAACGCACAAAACCATCATATTAGCGTCATAGTTCTCGGAAAATCACCACTTTTCAAAACCGTGATATTCCGCACCGAACTGAAAAATTGATAGTGCCGAAATCAAGTAGCAGCTTCACCACGATTTTTTTTTCCTCATTTGTAAGCACCGGAACCATGAAGGAGCTCTTGGACGGCTCGCCCCACTGCACGGGACAAGGCCCGGTCTCTAGCGCGTGCGCGTACACGCAGACGGGGATGGAGTCGCTGATGCATCCTACTCCTGGGGCGGGCCGGTTCTCGGGTTTAATCGAAGCAGAGGTGGCGGCCATGAAAGCAATGTGAGGAGCAGAGGGCCTCTGGTGACCAACGGAGACAACGAGATCTGAAGAGATAACAAAGGAGGAGGAAGAAGACCAAGTTAACTTGCATGTGTGGCATTTTTACTGCCAACTCAGCCCGATAGACGGGTCGGGCCGATTAGTCTCGTCATCAAAATCATTAGAATTTTGAATCAGTGTTTTTTGTCACTGCCAATTTTTTGGTTCAGTACGAAATGTCACGTTTTATAAAGTGGTGGTTTTTCGAGAGCTATGACGCTAATGTGATGGTTCTGTACATTTTACTCTTTATATTGAGATGGAGAGGTTACCTTCCATAGATAAATGGTGTATAATCTATGAAAACATGAAAATACACAACGAAACTTGGGTCTAGGCGCACGTGAATTAAAAAAAAAAAGAATCTTTCTAGATCAAGTATTGTCTAGTGTATTACTCTCATGTAGGGTTTTGCCGCAAAATGACTTTTGAGTTCTCGTAACAAATAAAAACAAAACCTGTATTGTATTATGCTTAATATTCACACAATTTGTACTTGTAAATTTGTCTTTTTTTCAATGATACCAATGAAGTCATTTTGCCCCGAAACTTTTCACGTGAGTGATACACTGACAATGCTTCTTCCTACAAAGTTTTAATTTTTTTACTATTTTCCTTTTCTTTTTGCCCAGACAGGTGCACCTAGACCCACGTTTCAAAAATTTGCACTAACAAAAAATATATTCCCTTTGAGGAAATTGCACAAATATTTGGGGCTGAGGTAACACAAAACCACAACTCCAGAACTACTCGGTAACAAAGGACACAAATTTGTTCTGATTAGTCAGTTAAGGAGAATTATGACATGTGGGTTCAACCTTAAATGATCAATTTGGCAAATTTGCAACCAATTTAGCCCAGTCATTTCAAATTTGGAAAGTTTTTCGTAATTTTCCTTCAAAGAATCAAAGTTAAAAAGCTAAGTAAATTACAGCTATTGGGAACATCTGAATTCTGAAATGATCAATCTAGGGAATCTTCAGCCAATTTAGCCCAGCCATTTAAAATTTGGAGAGTTTTTGTAAGATAAAACTGGTTTGTTTGTGTTTTTTGTTACCAACTAATTCTGGAGTTGGGAACTCCCCTAAAGTCGAGGTTTTGTGTTACCTATTCATAGTAAAAAGAATTTACATACGAAAAAAGGAGCAAACACAATTAGTGGACCATTTTGTAAATTCTATCGATTGTCCAGAACAACAATAGTTGAATAGTAGGAACTATCTCAATCTGAGCCATCCGTGCGGCAGATTTACGTCAGGCCACGACACCGACTTGCCATGCTCCAAGAAGTACCGGCAGCACACACTACTAGAAATACCACTACTAATGGCGCACCTAATATGGCCATTAATAGCGCATCACTGGTGCGCCACTGACAGCACGCCATTAGTAATTTTTACTAATGGCGCACCAGCTGGTGCGCCATTAGTATCTGGTATACTAATGGCGCACCACCTGGTGCGCCATTAGTATATGCGAGGGTGCGCCATTAGTATGCCTTCCAGTTGGCATGTACACCCAGGTGCTTTGGCATACTAATGGCGCACCACCTCTGGATGCGCCATTAGTAACCGCAGCATACTAATGGCGCACTACCCGGTGATGCACCATTAGTATGCACTGTCATACTAATGGCGCACTGTCGTGTGATGCGCCATTAGTATGAATATTAGGTTTTTTTTATTTTTTTTATTTTCTGTTTTTTGCACAGGTTACAAAATGTATAATTTGACAAAATATAGACAGCACACATCAACAATAGATTCATCAAATACAATAGAAGATTAGTCTTTGAATACAATTCATCATATTAGTCTCCGAATACAATTCATCATATTAGTCTCCGAATTAAAAAGACCGAACAAAGATAGAACATTATATTACAAGTCTCGAGACCGCGAGTAGCGAGTTTGTCTTCGCATTACAAGTCGATATCGATCATCTAAACTACCATCACATAGAAGAGAGCTGCGGTCATCACGATGAGCATCATCACGATGAAACTCGTCTTCATCCGGTTCCTCCAACGCTCCCTCCCCTCTCCC
>NC_041388.1:590612739-590613969 GCF_002162155.2 Triticum dicoccoides | reverse complement strand
CACACGTCTTTTGTTGGGTTTGGTTCTTGAGAAGGAGGCCCCATGAAGTCGCCATCGTACCCATGCTCGGCAAAGTACTGATCGACGTTGCCAAATGTATCATCGTCGTCGTCGTCGTCATTCTGATCCTGTGCCATATGCATGTTTGGATCCAGTGGCATAGGGATGTCCGGCACCGTTACGGCGGTCTTGCCATGGGGCCGACTTGGCGCCGGCACGACTGGCGGTGTTGTCTTTGGGGTGGTGTCCCCCGCCCCCAAACGAATCTGGCTCTTCGGCCAAAGCAGGGGCCAGCTCAGGCAGGCGCTGAGGGTCATCACGTCATCATCGTCGGCCCCGACGGGTCGAATCGGAGGTAACAAGTCGTCGCAGCCTGGCAGCACCCGAACCAGTTGAACCCTAAACAAGTTGGGTGGCATCTGGGTACCGTGGAACAAGGGGTTGCCCGGTTGAACGATTTTGCCCTTGGCGATATCGACCAACTCGTTGTTCACGAAGTGGAGGAGAGTGCACGGAACGTCGGCGGCGCCCTGCGAAAACATGTAGGGCGTCAGGGATGCCCAGTCAAAGGCAAGGAGATGAAGTCCTCGGCCGAGAGAGGCTTAATTAGTTACCGTGATGATGGCGTCGAGCTCGGCTAATGTCGAGGCACCGCCAACGGCAGGCGTGCAGTTGACGGAGCGGCCGCTTGCTGAAGAGGTGCCGGCCGGCGTACACCCGGGTGCATTAAGCTCCCGTGCCGGCGTCGGAGACACCAATGCCGCCTCCGCCGAAGGCACCAATGGCCCCGCCATCGCATTATGCGAGTTGCTGGCCGTGAAGCTAGGAATCGGGGGCGGCCCCTGTTGGCCGCCCGCAATCCACGCACTCAACCCCGAGATCAAGGTAGGCACAAGGGCGGTGATCGTCTCTCCGAGTCGTTGTTCCACTTGCTCTTGGACAATCTCCGGAATCCGCGCCACCTGTGCCTTGAGTTCTTGAACCTCTCGCGCCTGGCTTTCCGAGCTGGTCTTTTTCTCCTTCCGCACACCAGCGGTATAGTATGACCCCCATTTTGTCGACAAGCCTTTGCCGGCCACACGACCAGCTGACGTCGGCTTACTGAGCTTATCCTTGTTCTTCATTATATTCAACCCCCTATTTAGAGTGGTGTCCCAAGGGTTGCTCTGAGTCGACCCCGCGCTACTGCTTTCAGTCGCCTGCGGAAGGAATGTGAACCATTTAGAAATT
>NC_041388.1:590611639-590612729 GCF_002162155.2 Triticum dicoccoides | reverse complement strand
CCCAAGATCTTGGCACGCATGTAGAAGGGGTCGACTATCACGATGTCCGGGGTCTTGTCGCGAATGATCCGCATCTCCATACTCAGCGAAAATAGCCGAACGAAGGTGTAGTGCAGCGGATGAAGGTTAAACATAGCAAAGATGTCATCAAACCGCAGGACGATCGTACCCCCGATGTCGCCATCCACAAAGCCCTTGCCCTCTGGCACCTTGGCCACGAAAACCGGGTATGCCACATCCTTCTCTCTGAGACGCCGCTTCTCCAAAGAAAGAACACTGTCGTGCAGACTCCGCATAGCACCGGTTGCAGCATTGAGCATATTTGGTGGTAGCATCGCCCTACCCGCCACATGCACCCTCCTCGAGATATCCTGCGGTGAAGGTGGCCCGTCCTGAGCACGGATCGTACTCGGTGCCGGCTGGCTCGCACCCTTCTTAGTCTTTCTTTTGCGTGCCTTCTTCTTCTCCTGTAATGGGACCGAGTTCTGCTCAGAGACCGCCTTCTTGAGTGTGTTGGGGCTGATAATATTTTGCACCTCGCCTATCTGAGGCTCGGTGAAGTCGGCAGCTGGAGGCGTCTCCTGAGAGCTGAACGCCAGACGGCGACTGTTGCAACTTGGCTTCTCCGCGGTACGAGCTAGATCGCACACGTCTTTTGTTGGGTTTGGTTCTTGAGAAGGAGGCCCCATGAAGTCGCCATCGTACCCATGCTCGGCAAAGTACTGATCGACGTTGCCAAATGTATCATCGTCGTCGTCGTCGTCATTCTGATCCTGTGCCATATGCATGTTTGGATCCAGTGGCATAGGGATGTCCGGCACCGTTACGGCGGTCTTGCCATGGGGCCGACTTGGCGCCGGCACGACTGGCGGTGTTGTCTTTGGGGTGGTGTCCCCCGCCCCCAAACGAATCTGGCTCTTCGGCCAAAGCAGGGGCCAGCTCAGGCAGGCGCTGAGGGTCATCACGTCATCATCGTCGGCCCCGACGGGTCGAATCGGAGGTAACAAGTCGTCGCAGCCTGGCAGCACCCGAACCAGTTGAACCCTAAACAAGTTGGGTGGCATCTGGGTACCGTGGAACAAGGGGTTGC